>NW_026717776.1:0-18853 GCF_029784015.1 Lycium ferocissimum
AACAATAATGTCAACAATTATTCAACAACACCAAAATTTCCCATAACAATCCAAAAACCAATCCCCCAATTAACAAGAGACATTATAACCATTTTTACTTTCAAATTCATGACTTATGTCAACAATTCCATATGTTTTCAACAATATTTTCATAAATTAAAAAACTATATTAACATCACTTTAAACTCCAAATCAGCCCACAACCCCCAAATTTAACATAAGACATCAATTATTCATTTTACACCTGAAATTCAAACCAAACAAAAAAAATACTAAAACATTTTCTTTTGCCAAAAACCCCTACCTAAACATCAACATACTCTTCTTCAGAGTTTCATTCATTTTTCTACACATTAAACAACACCAAAAATTGAATTCACTTAATTTCTTCTCAACACAACACACCTACCGGCCCAACTTAAGTTTTCCAATTACCCCTTTTTCTTCAACTTTCATTCCCAATAAATTCCCTAATAACCACAACTGAATACAATAAAACCAACCCACTTCACCTATGTAGGGACATAAAAAAGGGCCACATGCACACACACATACAAATACCATGCAATTTCCCAAAATTTCCCTAATTCTATTCATTTCTACTACTCAACCCTAAAAAGCCTTTATAACCTATAAAGAAAACTTTTTCCCCCCCATTTGGCTCAAGTGTAACAACGACGAAACGAACGACTTATCCTTCGAAACAATTATACCACTTTGGGGGGCCCCTTTAATTAGAAAATTTGAAAAAAATAATTTTTGGGGAAAAATTTTGAAGGACAAAATTAAGACCATGGGAAGGCCATGGTTATTCTCTTTTTTTCTTTTTTTCTTACTTAAAAGAAACCCTATATATATATAATTTTCCACCACTTCCACATACTTAGGTCCCTCAAAAAATATGATCAAGTCCTTCTCCTTTCTCTAGAATTTTCTTTAAATTAAACAAAGATGACCACTTTGGGTTTTTTATGCTTTGGTCCCTGTAATTTTAATTTGCCCCCTTTAATTAAAAATAATAAGATAAGGTGCACGGGCCCAAAATGGCCCTTTTTTAACCCCCCCAAATTTTGAATTCCCATTTTACCCCTAACCTTCCACATTATTCCCTGATGCCACTTTTCAAATTTTTTTTTACCCTGCCTTTCTCAAAATTTCCACCCAATAATGTTCTAAAATAATATTTGGCAACCCTACATTAAAATAATTCTTGAAAAAGACTTGTCCTCAACTTGCCACGACACCTTGAAAACCGACGAAAAACGGATATAACACCCTGGCCGGGGGGAGGCCGAGGCCCCCGGGCGTCCGCCGGCGGAAGCCGCCCCCCGATCCGTCCCCGGTTTCCTCCTCGGTGGGTGGCGCCAGCGGGCCGCGGGGCCGCCCCCGGGCCGGCCGAGTACGGGTCGTGACCCCCGGGGGGCCCGACTGTCTCCCGGTCCCGGGGATTTCCCTTTTGGGCCGTCGCCCCGAGGCATGCCAAAAGACAAAAACGATTCGGGGAGAGAATCTCCAAAAACGGGTTCTCCGCACGACAAACAGGAAAGGGAAACTTCCAAATCCCGACCTCCTGTATAGAGGGGGCACGACACCCCGATAAATGGACTCTCAGACACGGTCTGACACCGGGACCCCGTTCGATCCATTTTTGTCACGACCCAACTCCGGGGCCGCGACTGCCCCCTCCGGGGCCTCACGTCCCACCCTATCTTGTAAAATAGAAGAAAGCAACAAAAACAACCCAAGTCAAGGGGATGCGACGGGCCGAAAGGCGCCCCATAAATAAGTTTAAACGGCGAAAACCCGTATATACGAACCCCTATATGTCTACGCCCCTCCCGAACCAAAGATAATCCCGGGGCCCCCCCGCGTACCCAATAAATATGTCTATAAAACGAAAAGTCATCCAAAATAGGGGTCGGAAAAGGGGAACTTCAACCCCGGCGAAGCCTGGGGCGGATCAATAAATCAAGCGTCGCCCCGCGTGGTGAATCCCCAAAACAAAACGTTTTTAAAAAATGTCCAATAGTAAACAAAAAAACAACAAAATAAAAATCGAAGAAGTCCGAACGAACATAATACATGGGTAACCAAAAGATACAAAACCAAAACAATGAGCAAAAATAAATCCTCCCGTTTGGGCCGGTAACAGAACATGGCGCCGCCCCGGGCCCCAAAAAATCATCCGGGAGGGGGTACCCGAAAAAACATAACATCCCGGGAAATAATCACCCCATCGATACGAAATATGTAAGGCAATCATACTTACCCGAAAGTATCCGCCCCCTCACCCGAGGCACGGCGAAAAAAAGGAAAGCGGATAACAAACCCCGGCCCGGCTGGGGAAGGAAGAGAGGCATCCACGAGGGAGTAGGAGAAACTAATGCAATAAAATACATATATATCCGAGACTAAAATAGGCATGCGAGTGACAAATCAAATCAAAAACCAAGTTTTAAAGGTAATTGAGTCTAACGATTAAAAAAGGAAAACCTTTCCGAGATCGTTTCAAATCCAAAAAAATTTTAAAGGATTTAACGGAATATTCAAAACAATTTTTCAAAAAAGATAAAGAAATAGTTAAAACTTTTCCCTTTTAAAAACCGCTCAACCCCAAGTCAAGTCACAAAAGGGAGAATCAAAGGGGGCCCCCTCGGTCAACCGAGGGGGGGGAAAAAATTAAAAAGGGTTTTTTAATCGCTTTAAAAGGGTTTTGGGAATGGTTTTTCTTGCACAAGTTCTAGGTGTTTAACATTCTCCAACCAACAAAAACTAATTCAATTCTAGAAAGAAATACATCTCAACGGGATTCCGGAGAGAGGTGTCCCCCCGATCCGAAATTTAACCTAGTATACCTAGGGCATCCGGAAAAGGGGAAACAAAGTTTACATACCTTTCACGCTTGCTAAGCTCGTCGAAACCGGCTCTTTCGTCAAAATCGAAACACTTTTAGTTCATTCAGGTTGACATTTCAATCTTTGGTTTTTTCCTCAAATTTCCAAAAATCCTTAACTAGACGGAGAATTTAACTCCTCAAATACCCAACAACCAAACCAATAACATTAATCCCCCAAAATCGCAAACTAAAAAAATAGTCTTTTTTACAAAAATGAAACTTTAAAACAACTTGATTTCCCAACCCAAAATCAACGTTTACGCACTCAATTGCTTACCAAGATCATTCCAACGTCATTTGGAGACATTTTTAAAAATTTCCCTATTATTGAAATATAAAATTTTCCACCGAAACCATAACTCGTCCAAAACTTCCGTTTTTCAACTAACATGTTCGTAGCACATTGTCATTCCTCATCTTCATTAATAACAATCGTAACTAGCACTTAAACAATGCATTTCCATAATCACACATCAACTATGTTAAAATGCATATACTTTCTTACAATAACATATATGCAATTCTAACGCCAAACTTAAAGCGTTAAGTCTCCATTTACATTATAAGAATCACAACGACGCAACTAACATATTAAACAAATTAAATTCGTCATGGGTTTACCACCTAACATGCCACGGCCAACATGCACTTTTCCATTCCATTTCATTTTCATTCAACTTTCACTTCCAATGCTAATTTCACAATAACCACAACCATATTACAACATAAAATTCAACACAATCACACTACACACTAAAACACCTACACGGCCACTTACATGCATGCCTTTCCTCCATGCAACCTTCCATATTTCTTTATGCTCTACTCATTTACATACACTACAACACATTCGAGCCTTCATAACATAATTAGAAGGAAAGAATTCTTACCTTTCTCTTCAAACTTCTTCACCTAGCCAAGTTGTCCAAACAAAGAAACCAAGGCTTAATCTTCCGAACCAACTACGCCAAGTCGGCGGGGACCTCAAATTAGTATGAAAACCACAAGAAAACAATTTTGGAATCAAGATTTTGGAGGGTGAAATTTGGCTATGGTCAGCCGAAACCTCTCTTTCTCTCTTCTTCAATTTTTTTTTTTGTTTTGTTTTGTTCCTTGTTTCTTGAATTTTCTTGAAGCTCAACTCTTATAATTATTAAGTGGTCACATGCACAACACATGACCACAACATGGGTTTGGGCCAAGCCAATAGCCAATATGGCCGGCCACCCTCTCTTCTTTTGGGCCTAGTTTTCCAATTTGTTTTAAGCCCAATTGAGGATTGATCGCTCTCTTAAAATTCACGGGACTAATTTACAAGATTCCAATTTTGCCCTTAACCTTCCTTAATATTTCCGCGTCAATATTTCCTTAAACATCACATGCACATTAAGTAAAATCCAATTAAGGCCTTATTGCTTAACATTCCGAATTATTTCCAATTTTCCGAATGTGCGCAAAATGCGAGGTGTAACAAGATCAGCTGGTTATTCTGGAGAGTTTCAGAGTGGGCCGTCTCGCATGGCCGTGTCGTGATATATGAAAGACATTAATCGAACGAAATTTAATGGACAAACGAAAGACATGGTACATATATTACTAAGTAGATTGACACTAGTTCCATCACTAGCTAAGGCTGGAATGTTCTAGCACAACGATGTTCGGGAATAGAAAGAAAGCGAGTACGCGGGGGACAAATAATGATAACGTTCGAAAATTTTGAAGGAAAGAAAGAGACCTCCCGAAGTGTGATGAAACCCCATAAGTGGGTTGAACATTTGAGGACGAATGTTCTAAAGGGGGAGGATGTTATATCCCGCATTTTCAAAGTATGAGCGTGACACGTGCTTCCTCAAAAAAAAAAAAAAAAAAATTGA
The DNA here is from genome assembly GCF_029784015.1 of Lycium ferocissimum. Classification (NCBI taxonomy): domain Eukaryota; kingdom Viridiplantae; phylum Streptophyta; class Magnoliopsida; order Solanales; family Solanaceae; genus Lycium; species Lycium ferocissimum. Next base: position 4,771 of record NW_026717776.1, read on the forward strand.
ATTGACAATCATGTTGTTGCTACATAATTTAAACTCAAGTTGATAGTGTTGTATCCCGTATTTTTGAACGTCGGATTATTTGTGTCGAGGTGGGGCCCACACATCGAGATTTTTTTTTGGAACATCGAAAAGTCATATGAATCACATATGTGAAGTTAAACACAACTCACGAAGGACCCTTGGGCCAAATCAAAGTAGAAGCCCTCCAAACGAATATTTTTAAGAAAATGTTTTCGGGTGACCGACTTCGAGGGGCAAAAATGGTATTATAAGTTTGGAATTTGGAAAATTATCAAGAAATATAAGTTGTAGATAATTGAATTAGCTTTCCAACCATAGGTCGTGGGATCCAAGGTGACGTCCGGACAAGGAGATATGAACGTTTTAAGTCCGAAAGGTCGGTGGGCTAACTCGGGCCCAACCGGGTTAGCCCATGACCCATGTTATATAAGTGATATTTTAGCACTTCCCTCCTCATTTTCAGACCTGGAACAACCAGAAAATTCTGGAGATAGAGAGAAAAAAAGCCTTGGAGAAGAAAAATCAATTTTGACCAAAATCCGAGCCCCGAATCCCGAAGCCCATGAAGGGAAAAGTGTTGTACGCCGCGTTGTCTTCAATTTGAGTTAAAAATCAACCAAGGAGGAGGGTGATAACGTGGTGGCTGAATTCTTAAGGTATGGATAAGGCTCCTTTTCATTGCTAACAAGTTTATTTAAAGTTTTAACGGATTAGAACGGGAAAAATAGCGATATAAATTCGTCCGTTGGTATTGTGATGTAAAGGAAAGAAGAATGGTTAAGTTGGCATGAGAATCTATTGTTAAGTTGTTGTAGGAAATTATATGATTTTATTCTAGTTTTATGTTGTTATATCCCGTATTTTGCACGTTGGAATATTTTAAGTTGGATTGCGACAAGTTGTGGATAAGACTTTTAATTCCCGATTTTGTTTTTGTTTTAATGCACAAGTTGCATATTCAACTTTTCATTGGTATGGAGTGTTAAGGGTAAATTTGGACTAAGGAAAAGTTTGGGATGTTGAATAAGTTATACGTATTGTATGGAGTTTTGGACATATCCGGGTATGCAAATAAAGAGATCGGTATATAAAAGTTTTAGGTCTCGAAATAATTTCCGCGGATGAACGGGATCTTGATAAAGAGAGGTCGGGTTGCAAAGATGCGCTACGGTGAACTTCGGGCAGCTTTATAAAGGGGCTTAACCCCTCATTTTCAGCCAAAAAAAATCAGACCAAAATCATCCCAAATATTCTAGAAAATTCCCCAACCTTTCACCACTAACTTTTAGCCCGAAACCAGGTATAATTCTCAAATTCCGATCCGCAACAGTATAGTTGCGGCTTCAAACTGCGTATCGAGGCTTTGTGGCTTAAGTTCAAGGTGGAGGAGTAAATATATAGCATTATCGAGGGAAAGGTATGAATCTCTTTCTATTTGTGTTAATATTGGTTTATTTACGGAGAAGGAGTCATCGTAAAATCGTTATAAAATGGTTCCGTGATGGAAATATGGGACAAACACCATATGGAATGTTTATGAAGTATTTTGAAATTGGAAATATTATGGTTAATGTTGGTATTGTTGGAATTGTTGTTGGTGTAAATTATGAATTTGGAAGAGAAGAATGTGTTTGGTGTTGTTCTCAAGTTGGAGACAATTTCGTGTGAGTTGGGATATGGTTTTGGTTGTTTGGAAAAATTGTGTGAATTGTTTAAAGCGTTCTTGAATATTGTCCGTATGGTTTTGGATTAGTAATCGAATGTATAAACGTTGATATTGGTTTGAATGTGAGTGAGGGAAGTAAGTATGTCGGAATATTATGAATGCTGTGAAGTTATGTAAAAAGAGCTACTAATGTTAGAAATGCATTTTGAATTGATTGTTGATGTTGTAGTTTGGTTGTTGGTATTGTTGTTAATGATTTGGCCGAGTTGAATTCTCGGGGTTGTTGAATTTATAGGGGAAGTTTCGCCCAAATTTTCGTAGATAAAAGTGATGGCATGAAATTGAATTCCTAAGTGTGTATGGCTAATGTTTGGTATGGGTTGATGTTATTGTAGATTTTGAGCTGTACCGAGACTTGAGTTGGATTAGCTTAGGAAGCAATCCGAGGTACGTGAAGCTTACTCTTCTTTTCTTTTGGCATGTCTTAGACGGGATTAAGGTATGACATGATTTGTGCCTCTGGTAACTCCATTCTTAAGTTTCGAGTATGTTTGTGATTCGTATTTGCTTTTGATGTTGGTATCCTTAGTATGGTCGAGCTATGGTTCGTATGTCTTTGATATATGATTGAAAGTTTGTAAACGATTCTTATATGTTTCTTGATATTCGTATCCTTAATGCGGTCGAGTTATGATCCTTACGTCTTTTGTATGATTAAATTTCTAAGGTTGCAAAAGAGTTATATTTTCAAAAGAGTTTTGTTTTAAAAAAAGATACGTTCCTAAACGATTTCGAAACTACGAACAACCGTAACTTTCAAGAGAGAGCTCGGATCGCTTTGATTTCTTCGCAAATGATTTCATGACGAGTAAGGACTTAAATTTTTATAGGCGGGCCCGGATTGGGTTGACGCTCGTCCGTGGGTCCCGCGACTTTTCTATGTTGGTTTTAAATGACCTATTTTTTAAAAAGGGACTTAATACGACCACTTTTCCGATCCCAAGCATGATTATTTATTTATCCGTCGAGTTGGAAATAAGGATTTTATGCCTATGATTTTGATACGCAACTATGGTTTTTGAAGTTCGGTTTGATATGCTTCCGAGAGAGATTCGGAAGAAAACCCGATTTGACTATCGTTTTGGTTTGAACTAATAGTTCGCTTTGGTTATTCGGTTGAGTTTGAAATGATGATGTGTATGATTATGGATACTTACGATCCGCCGTGCGTTCGTTGTTACCTCTTTCACCGGATCCCGGCCGGTATGTGATCGTGCGCGCTATGATATACTCCGGTGTTATGCTGTGTTACGGTTCACCACCGAGCCCTCACTCGTAGGGGGGTTCCGTTTATATTTGGTGTTATCTCGTGTTTGGCGTTATGATGTGTGACGGGGATACGGAGATTTGAAACTTCGGTGTTAGGCCGTGTTGTGGCGCCAGATAGGGTGGCGACCACGTTCTGTCCGCCGGTTCCACTATGGACCACATATGATGTGTGATAAAATGATGAGTATGGTCAGTTGATATCAGAGCCGGTGGTGGGGCAAACCCAATGATGAGGCAAAATCCCACATTGGTTCAGGCAAATCCCACATCGGTTAATGTTATCTCATATGACAAAAGTTATGATGTGTACGGATGAGTATGTATGATTTGTATGTCGGATGTAGGTACTTTGGTATTTGGGTTTTTATACTACTCACGTACTTCGGTTATGATTTCATTTTCTCGTATGCTATGCTTTACATACTCGCACATATTCCGTACCGACCCCTTTCTTCGGGGGCCTTTCATGCCACGTGTACCCCGCGATGAGTAGGTGATGTTAGCAGAAGATGTTCCAATTTGGATTGGCGAGTTCCATTTCTTCCGGAATGCCGCGCGTCCGAGTGCTTGTATGGTATCCGAGATGTTAGCAGAGACTTTGCGTACGTGTCGCAGTGTATGATATGTCGTTCGTTTTGTAAGCGGCTATGTAAGCCGGTGTGTTTGTATGCATTACGCTACCGATGTGTTTGCAGCGGCTATAGAAGCCGAAGTGCCGTTGTGCCTTATATTACGATTTTCATACGATTGCACATTTTATTTGATTTGAAAAAAAACGAAAGGCATGTTTGTTTTCCGAAATTTTTTTCATTACGTGCGTATGTTATGTTTTGTGGGCCCAAGATGGTTAAGAGTATTACGATAGTCGGCCGGGTTCGCTCGGCCCTAGGTAAGGGTCGGTGCCATCATACCCTATCGGAAATTGGGTGTGACATATGTAATTATGAAATGAATTGCTAAGGTGCAAATTATGGTTGTCGCTAATGAATTTGGGAGATGAAAACGTGTTATGAATATTTAAGTCCGAAGAATGGAGGTTTAGATGAATTATGGCTTTGGTGGAATTTTTGTATATTTAGCAAATAATTTGTAAGAGGACATGAAATACTTCCGAATTGTGTTGGAATGATCTTGATTAGCAAAAGAATATGAAAACATGATATTGTTTGAAATGCGAAGTTATTGGAAGTTGATATGTTATATGATATGAAGTGTGACAATATATGTTAGAATGCGTTTCAATTCGATCGCTGATGTTATTGGTATTGTTGTTGGTTGGGTTGTTGATAGGGAGCCGAGGTTAAGTCTCGGGGATGTTATATGTATAGGGGAGATGTTGCCCAAATTTCGTAGACAAGTATTGGTTAAGATTGAATTCTTAAATATGATTAATATTTGGTAAATGTGACCAATTGTAGATTTTGGAGGAAACGGGATTTGAATTTGGAAAAGCTTAAGAAGCGGAAAAGGTATGTAAGGCTTACCCTTTCTTTCTCTTGGCATGTCCTAGATATGCTAGGATTGCGTTATGGGGACATATATATCGGAATCCACGTAAAATGTCTCTTTTCTTCAAAGGAATTGGACCAATTATGTTGCTAAGGGTTGGAAAAGTTGTTTTAAATACCTAGAACTTGAACAAATGGGACCCGACTACCTTAAACTATCATGAATGATATTATGATATGTAAAATACGTAAATTTGTACGCCACCTCATTTGACCCGAGGTAGGCCCACAATCCCCGAGACCTAATAGGTTCTATTTGTTATTTCCGTAAGATAATTAAGGAAACTTTTGACTATTGTTCCGAATTTGATATAAGTATCTCGGTAACTCGTATATGAGCATTCCGGTTCAACCATTCGATATAAATGCTTAGGCACATTTTCCGATTTGAATATTTTGGTATAAGCATTCCGATGTAAATACTCGATTTAAGTATTCGATATAAGTATTCAAAATAAATATTCTGATGTATATGTTACGACATCGAATTCCGATCTAAGATATTTTGGTATAAGCATTCCGATATGATAACTCCATATGTGAGTACTCCGTGCGAGCGTCCGATATAAGATATGTTGTTATGTATTTGGATATGAGTCGTCGATCCGAGTATTTTAATATGAGTATGCTCTCTATAAGCGTTAATGTTCTTTTATGTACGATCTCGGATCGCTAAACAGTCCGAAGATGTATTTCGTATTCCAACGCTCATAACTTTCCGATACTAACGGAAGAACCGAAACTCGTTTCCGAGCCTTCGAATGTTGGTAAGTGTACGTATCACATCGAGTCCGGATTTAGGGTGCATATGGTTTCTCACGACTCGCTCGTGCATGGCTCAATGTATCTTTCACCGAGTCCCGGCCAGGGCATGTTATGTTCTCGTGCGTACTCTACGGTATGATTCGATTCACCGAGTTTTGAGACCGAGTCCAGACATGTTCTCGTGCGCATTCACCGCATTGTTCACCGAGCCCTTCTTACTCGCGGGCCGGGACACGTTATCCGTATATGCTTATGATGATATGGGGATGGCGTGCCGGATGGCATATGGGATTATTTACCGAGAGGCCTTTCTAGACACGTTATGTATGCTTGGTACATGATTCCGATATGCATGATTCCATATTACCGAGTCCCTTAACAAAGTGGCCGGGACACGTTATTTGCATATATGACATATGATTCTGTTATACATGATCCTATTCACCGAGTCCCATTATCGGAGGGGGCCGGATCGTATACGCATATGTAATCTATGATTTTGACATGCATTGATGAGTTTATCCTCGAGTCTCTCACCACGGGAGAACGGGGCACGTTAGACGCATATGTGATATATGACATCATCCGAGCATTCGTGCATTCGTATTCCCATATATGGGCTTCCGGGCTTCTGGTTCTTCGTCGGGATATATACTGTGCATGTACGCGCGCGCGCAGCATAGTAGATACGTTCGTATTTTGTCCGTTATATGACAAAATCCGAGCATTCGTACGTTCGCACTCCAACCCTCGACGTGACATCACTAGTGCACCGTAATTTTTGCACTCGTTTCGACATGCAATCCGTGATTGTAAAATAAGATTTCGGTACTCGTACACACACATTTCATAATTCACGTACTCCTTCGATATACGAGACGTGTATGTACGATTTGTGTCCAAATATCGGTCCATCTAGTATTTTGTGTAATGTATTTATCTTTTAGCTTATATATATATAGTAAAAGTACTTTGTCGCCCCCAAAGCGGTCACATATACATATATATACATATTCCGTACCGAACCCCTCTTCTTCGGGGTCGCGTTTCATGCCGGGGTACTCCCAGCCGGGCCGAGGCTATACGGACGAAGATCGTGCAATACCGGGAGTTGGTAAGCTCCATTTGCTCGGAGCGACCGCCGAGTCAAGCACATGTGTGATGGTTTCGAATTTGTGTTAGAGACAAGCATATATACAAATGCCGCGGGTATTGGTTACAATAGGTACGTAAGCGCTCCGTCGTACCGATATGTTGGTCCGTGTTATATCGAATTTTGTATGATTATAGGTTTGTTCGGTTTGGAAGCTACGAGAAAGAATGTTTCGAAATTTTTTACTATGCATTTATCTTATCCTCGATTTAAAAAGTTTAACGTGATTTTATGTGCAAAGAAGAGTCCGAGGGTTCGCTCGCCTCTAAGTAAGGGTCGGGTGCCCATCACACCCTAGGGATATTAGGGTGTGACGCCGTACCCCCAAATAATCAAATATACAAAAGCATAAACATCGCGTAAGATAGGTACCAACATATGGGCTCCGACCAAAAGGAGCACTCGTAATAGCACGTGTGGCTACACCGGCGATCACGAACCTCGTACTGCGGGCATGAAACGCAGCCTCCGAAGAAAGGGGGTCAGTACGAAAGATGTACTGAGTATGTAAATCATAGAGTATAGAAATCCAAACCATAACTGAAGTGAAAGGTACAGAGAGAGAATACCGGATCAATATATATACCAAACTCCGAAGACATGTGTACATAATGCAAAACGAGAGATCATGCATAAGGCTCGTGAACGTGATCACCACTCCGACGCCGGTGCCACACAAAGATACTCCGTAAGGTTTCAAATCTCCGTACACCCGAACACATATCATATCATCGTCAAACATGTCATATCATCAAACATATCATAAGCCATATCACAAAGATAACTCCATAAACGGAACCCGGCCCTATGGCGAGGTCTCGGGAACCGTAACACAAAGATATCGCCGAATTTATCATAGTGCGCACGATCACAAACCGGCCCGGGAACCGGCGAACGATATCATAGTAATAGGCACGAGCGCAGTAGTGCGGAAACCATATGCATATACACAATTTAATTCCAAGAACGATTAAATACACATATACATATACTTATACATATTGAAGTCGAAGGTTCAAAGTAAGTATAGTCAATTGTATACACAAGTATGAGCCTTTAAATTTACCAAACTTTCGAAAAATACTTCATAAGCCATTTTTTTTGAAGATTTAGTGTCGTTCACATTTGGAGCTTTCAAATAACTTATAGAACAAATCAAACGGGGCCAAAATGCGTAGGCAAAGGTCCTCTTTATACCATACAAAAGGTGGGATCAAGTAAGACAAACGAAGGAAGTCTCGGGACTAGTGGGGCCCACCTCGGGTCAAGCCGAGGTGGCGGACACAAATTACGAATATTAGACTCTATGAGTCATCCATGTAAATTTCAAAACGATTCTATCACATTTGTGCAAATTATGGATGTTCGGATAGTTTTCCAACAAAACATAAGAATTATAATTCAATTACATTGAATGAATAGTGCCTAGAATCGACTCGGATTTTCTATGAAACAAATTGCTCCCCGAGGCTCAATTCTCAACCTAGTATGTCTAGGACATGCCAAGAAGAAATGGATAGCTTTACATACCTTTTTTTTTTTACTTCTTACGCCGCCCAAACTCAAATCCCGTTTGCTTCAAAGTCTACAATTGGTCATAGTTGCCAAATATAAGTTTCAAGCTTTTTATGAATTCAAACTTAAATTCATATTTGTCTACCGAATTTTCGGCGCATTTTCCCCTATAAATTCATCCCCGAGATTTAAACTCGGCCACAATATCAACAACATCAACAATCATCACAAAACACACTATAACATAACATAATTTTCTTTTCCCATAGTGCAACAACTTCCATTCCAACTTCACAATTTCAAGCTAATATCAATATTTCCATATTCATTTACTAATCAAAATCATTCCAAGACAATTCGGAAGTATTCCATATCATTATACAAAGTATTTACAAAATATACCAAAATTTCCACCATATAAAAATCATAATTCATCTAAAACCTCTAATCTTCAACATAAATATTCGTAACGCATTCTCATCTCCCAATTTCATTAACAACAATCATAATTTGTACCTTAGCAATTCATTTTCCCATAATTATATAAATTGTGATAAAATCACAAAATTTCCTAGAACAACTTAACAACCCATTTTTCATACTAACTTGAACTAGTATCCTTCCATTTACATTACAAGACCACCACAACACAATTAACATAATAAATAAAATTTTGGTCATTCCTCTCCATCACAACCATTTTCGCCACACACACACCCATGCCCATAACACAAAGTTTTCATACTCTACATTCACTCCCACACACTACAACATATATATAACATTCTTCCAAGATAAAAGGAGTAAAATTCTTACCTTTTCCAAATTCTCCACTTGGTAAAAAAATATACTTTCTTGCTTCCAAAGTTGTATCACCTTGAAGAGGGCTTTGAGCTTAGCAGTAATTCCACAAAAGATGAATTTTTGGACTAAAGATTTGAGCTCCAATTTTTTTTTTCTACATCGAATGGCCCTCTTTGTGCTTGCTCTCCTTCTTTTTTTTTTCTTGAAACTTCTAAAATATGGAAGACTAATTAGTGGTCTTCCCTTTTTTATTTCTTGAATTAAATTTCCATGGGCCTTGGGCCTTTTTTTTTTTTTTTTTTATATATATGGCCGGCCACCCTCATAATTTGGGCCCTTTTTATTTTGTGACTTTTTTTTTCCTAGCTCAATTACTTGGTTAAAATTTGTAATTCACGAAACTAATTTCGAAATTCCAATTTTACCCCTTAGCCTTCCTCGATATTTTCGCATCAATATTTTTCATGAACAACACACATATATTATCTAAAATCAAAATATCACCTTACCTCTTACAAGTCACAATTATTTCAAAATTTTCGACTATGCAAAAACACGGGATATAACAGGCGGATGGGCCGCCCAAACACAACTTACTCAACGGATCCGAACAAAACTGTACATAACCCACATCTATGTCTACAGACCTTAATACAACAACGAGAATCGAGATGACGGACAAGAAGGCCCCGCCGTACCTCGAATAAACATAATCATATGCATCGGAAGAGTATATACCCAAAATATTGGCTCAACAAAGGAGCACTCGAGGCACAGCGAATAGAAATCCTACGCCGTGGATCACCAAAACGCGTATTTGTACCGGGCATGAAACGCGCCCCCCGAATAAAGGGGTCGCACGGAATATGTACCGAGTATGCAAAGCAGAAGTAAACGAAGTCATAACCGAAGTAAGGTGTACATAACGTGAGCATAATAACCCAAATACCAAAGTACTTATATTCGAAACACAAATCATACATAAGCAAGCAGAAAACGAATATAACCATCGAATGCCCAAAATGCTTAGCTTTATTTTGAAAAACATTTCGTCCCACATATACGTAAAATAGAACATATCATATAACCGACGTTAACCGAATGCCGTGGGAACGTATTGCCCCGATCCATAAATAAAATAATAGTGCCGAGGAACGTACGGCCCGATCCATATATAATATAATAATGCCGAGGAACGTACGGCCCGATCCATATATAATATAATAATGCCGAGGAACGTACGGCCCGATCCATATATAATATAATAATCATACATCACATCACGCCATCATATATCATATCGTATCAGATTATCATATCATCAAACATCATATCACATATATCACATACGGGGTCCGCAATGGGACCGTAAGGACATAACGTGGTCGCCACTCCATCCGGACGCCACAACACATCATACTTCGTAAGGTTTTATATCTCCGAACATCTCCGTCACACATCATAACATATATACACGGTACCCGGCCAAGAGGGCTCGCGTACCGATCACATCATACTTCGAAACACATCATACTTCGGGAATAGTGCGCACGATCAACCGGCCCGGATCCGGTGAAAGATGTAACAACAAAACGCACGAGCGTAATCGTAAGCACCATACGCATACAAATCTTTATTACAAACTCAACGAATAACAAAAGCGAACTATTATTTCAACCAAGACAATAGTCAAATCAAATTTCCTCCGAATATTGCTCGGAACATATCAAACCGAACTTCAAGAACTATGGTCACGTATCAAAATCATATGCATAAAGTCCTCATTTCGGACTCAACGTATAAGTATATAATCATACCTAAAATTTGAGAAATAGTCATATGAATTCTTTCAAAGCCATTAGAATTATACAAGAAGATCGCGGGACCCACGGACGAGCGTCAACCCAACCGGCCCGCCCGCGAAAATTAGAGTTATCATATATTATCAAATCATTATTACAAACTCAAAAGATAAGTAAACTGATCGTACTTGAAATCGGAATAATAATCATATCATATCCTTTCAAAATCGTCAGAAGTACATAAGAAAAGTCGCGGGGCCCGCGAAAAGGTGTCGACTCAAGTCGGGCCCGCCCATGAAAATCATAGTCCTTATACGTCATAGGATCACATACGAGCATATCAAAGCCATCCGGTTCTGTCTGTGAAAGTTACGGACGTTCGTAGTTTTCGGAATCGTTTAGGAACGAACTCTTTTAAGAAAGAAAACCCAACTTTTATGCAACTTTTGAAAATCAATCATACAAAGACATATAAACCATAGCTTGTCCACATAAGGATGCCAACATCAAAAGCAAATACGACTCATAAACGTACTCGGATTTTTAAGAATAGAATTACCCCCGAAGCTCAAACATATCATAACTTAGCCATATCTAAGACATGCCAAAAGAAGGAAGGTAGCTTTACATACCTTATCCGCCCCTCGAAGCTAGTCCAAACTCAAACTTGGCTCTCTAAGATCTACAAATACGTCATAATAAGCCAAACACTACCAAAGGTATTTAGGACCCGATTCCAAACGAACATCAAATTCTCAAATAAATTTGCGCACTTCCGTAAATACACCAACCGTAGAATTCAACTCAAGCAAATCAACAACCACAACACCAACAACCAAACTAGTAACATCAATAATCAATTCTAAAATGCATTCTAACATTAAATACTCTTTCAACATAGCCCAACAACATTCACTATATTCAATTCAAGATACATTCAAGCCAACATCAACGCTTATACATTCAAATACCAATCCGAGCCCATACCAACAACATTCAAGAAGATTTTAAACAATTCATACAATATTTCCAACAATCCAACAAAGGCTCCAATTTGCCCGAAAACAAATCTCCCCAAACCCGAGAACACTTCCACCACACATTCCTCACTTCCGAATCATGATTTGCACTAATAATCCACACTCTAACAATGTCATTCTCATAAATATACAATTTACACCAAATGCACAATGGCCTCCAAATCAGCCCACAACACTTACGATATCAATTTGAGTCATTAAACTCTCATTCCCAACATAGAATTCATAACGACAACTACCAAGATACTAATTAACATTAATCCATTCCTTGTCACATAATATGGCCCATTTTCGGCCAACACTACATATATACATATTGATGATTTCATCCGTTTCTTCACTCTACAACACTCACAACATGCTAACTAGACTTTAATTCATTGTTTCAACACAACATAACACAACACACACACCATGACCACTATATACACCATAACCTAACTCGAAACTCAACATGCCATATCTCACAATTTTCATCCATTTTAACATACTACAACATGCATACAACCTTTATAACACATAAAACAAAATTAAATCTTACCTCTCTTCCTTCAACTTCACCACTAGCTAGGGTTTGCGATCTACACAACGGATGGTTTGATGACCCAAACAACTTCACGCTACTTAGGGACCTCCAATTAGTGGATTTGCATCAAAGAAATAATTTTGGAATGGCTAGAATTGGAGTTGGTTTTTCTCCTCTTTGGCCGCGGTTAACTTTGTTGTTCTTCAACTCTCTTATTTTTCTTAAGTGTTTGGAATGGTAAAAGATGACTTAGTATTCATCCTTTGTGCTATTATATGAGTTGCACAGTGTCCTTGGCCCACACATGTGTTGGACCAATTAAAATTGGCCACAAAAATGTGTGGGACCACTTGAAGACCACACGGCCAACATGGCTCCAATGCATGATTTGCAACTTTCAATTATACACACTTTTGGTCCCAAATTTTCCCTAAATATTTACGCCATCAAATTCATGTGCAATTTAGGTCCTAAAATAAAATGAAGGTCAAAAATCCCGACTTTGTATCCGAAATGGTTTTGTCCCTAACTTATCATAGTTAAATAGGATTACCCCAATGTACGAAATACGGGGATATAACATCCTCCCCCCTTAGAACATTCGTCCTTGAATGTTAAATTAGCCTTTACGGGATCTTATAAACACTCGGGGAGTTTTTTTACAATTATCCTGGCCGGTTCGTACATCAATCAGGCATAACCACCAAAGAGTCTAAATTACTCGTACCCGCATCCGGTGGCGCCTCCCCGATCTGTCCGCGGTCAACGCATATAGGCGGTTCGATGGGCCGGGGACCGGAGACTCCGCCACGGCCCTCCCCGACGGCCGGGCGTCGGTGTGCCCATCGGGCGCATAGCTACGGAGAGGACGAACCGGCTCGACTCGATGTCTGGCACACGCACCACGGACCGCCTCGTATGGACACCCTCGCATACGCACCCGGCCGCCACAAACGGCCACCCGTGGCGCGGTAACACTCTCTCGGATGTCGCCCATAATAAGAACACCGAGGTATGGGTGGCCTCGACCGACCGAACCTCGGTCCCCGTGGGCCCGAAGCCCCGGGGCTCCCCCCGCTCCCGAATATCCCGATACCGGGCCCCCTTCGGGGTTGGGGGGGTCTCCCTTTCCCGGGGGGGGGAGGGTATTTCCCCCGGCCCCGGGCTACCTTGCCCCCAACTCCCCGGAAAAATCCCCCGGATCCCGGCCCCCGGGGGGGGCCCCTCATAATGTCCCCGACCCCAAACCCCGGGGGGCCGTGGCCCCGGGGTCCCAAGGGCACCCCTACGTACCCCTAAATCCCAAAATACCAAAGGGGGTTCCCTTTAAACAAAATAAATCCCCCAAACAAGGGTCGTAAGAAACAACATATACACTATACGTCCGGGAAAAACCCGTACGGCGGGGGGGCCTTTTTATCGGGCAAAATCACATATCGCACATACCACTTCCGGGCGGGATAACCCCCCCCCAAAATATTCCGCCTCCTTTAAAAAACGGGGGGAATCGGAAGGGGGCGGGACGGCCCCGGGGACCCAAAATAGTCATTTTTAAAAATATGTACAAGGAAAAAAAATTACCAAAAAAATCACTCCGGGGTCGAGGTTTTTCCAACGGGCGCTAAACCCCAAGGGGCGGGCCCCCGGGGGGCGCCGGGGCCCTACTCCCGGGGATGTTAAAAGACCCCCCCAAACAAAGGGGGCGACGAATAATTTCCCAAATGTTAAAAAAAAAAATATAACATACATAATTAAAAAAAACCGAGGGCGGTTTTTAAAATCGTACCGGAAAAACTAAAATAGAAACGGCGGGAAACGGGTTTGTAACAGGGCGGACTTACGGGGACGGGAAAGGGAAACATAAACAAAACCCACTTACGGGCGTCGGACGGATTCTCGGACGGTTTGGATTCAAAATATTAAAAAGTAAAACGAATACGGGGCGAGGGGGGTA
>NW_026717777.1:0-14391 GCF_029784015.1 Lycium ferocissimum
GCCCCGGAGCAACCGTCACATATATTCATTTCTATGTGCATCACATCAAGATTGTGTCTCAATTTATTATGTGCCCAATATGGAAATTAAAAAAAAAAATAGATCTTTTTTCCACAAACCCTTATTATTCTGAGTCCTTTTATTTTTTCCCTTTCCAAAGTCATTGTTGTACTCATGAAGCTCTTCAAGCACTTCTGTACCCAACAAAGGTGTAGGTGCAGGTCTATGCTCCTCCTTACCATCAAATGACTTCTTATCTTTTCGCAATGGATGATCAGAGGCAAAAATCCTCGATGACCCAAGTAACACATCTTACGGACCGTGTTTGTGATATTGAGAGCATGTGTCATAATTACAAGTGGGGCACACCAATTTCCTCTTGGTGCTCCATCGTGAAAGCATTGCTAATCTTTGAAAATCACTAATTGTCCACAATAATTTTCACGCATTTGGAACATTTGTTTGGTTTCACGTAAGATCATACGTTTTATCCCAGGTTCCCATAGTTCCTTCAACTCCGCAATTAGTGGTTGTAGGTACACATTTATATCATTTATCGGAGATGATGGACCGGAATTATCATTGACAACATAATATACTATCACAACCCAACTACTGGCCATGACGGGTACCTCGGAGCGCTCGAGCACCACTCATCATGCTATCTATCATACTTAACCTGGACATATATCGTTCAACATAAACTAAACCAATTATACAAATTTCCCAAAACATGTATATATGCGTAAGCTCACGAGGCAACAAAATGATGTACAGAATATACTCTGAAGAAGTCTCATGACATCTAAAACCCCGTACATAAGTATCTACGAGCCTCTAACTGAAGTACCGAAGTCATAAGGACGGGACAGGATCCCGCTATGCCTAAATACGTGCACAAAAAATTATACCACTAACTAGCACCTCCGGAGTAGTGGAGTGCTCCTATGTAGGCGATGTGCTCCTATGAATCGCACGCTCCCCGTCTGCGGGCATGAAAAAAGCGTCCATAAAAGAAAGGATGTCAGTACAAATAATGTACTGAGTATGTAAGGCATATATGATAACATGATAAGGAAATAGAGAAACATAAGAAGAAAGTATAACTACAACTGCTTGCCTCTTGAGGCGAAATCATGCATGCTCACTTTTATCTTTGAAACAAATCACATATGCATATAAGTCAGTTCGAATTAATAACATCATTAGCCCGCTTTCGGGCCTCCCCGCGTCCGGGCAACTATTTCACGCGCGCTAGTGGTGTACGCCATGCCATATAGACATGGTGTAGTAAGGAGCCGCCCAGACGGTCTTGCCCGTGGCCATCTAGGCATGGCGTAATCACCATTATATACTTATCATGAATCATGCATAAAGAGCTCAAATAAATTGTGTGCCTTCATCGGAGTGACGTAAGGTCGGTAACCTCCAATTACATTATGGAGTAATCATGATCATCATGTCTCACCTTGGAGGAGCTAGTATTATAAGGTGAGACTAGCAACAATGAATAATATCAAAGAATCTATACAACAAGATCATTATTCTAATAAGCATCATATCATAAGCGTTAAAATCTCTGGACATGGAATCATCATTATCATAATACACCTCTTACCTCCATCTCATGAGAAGCTTTTAGTAATCATAGACTTAAAATTTTTGGAGGGTAAGAAAGTCATGGAAAGGTAAACAAAATCATGTCATAGCAATCATGCCTTAGAAGAGAAAGGGCTAGCCTTAAATATCTTTATGTTTCCTTAACGAAATAGTGTTCTCCTTCCAAGCTTACAACTCTACATTCAAGGGAATTTGTACTAAGATTAGATAACCGGAGACATACCAAAGCTTAAGTTAAAGCAACTAAAAGCTAATGAAAATTAGGCGGCAAACATCTCCTTTGTTCACAACTCGCATATAATAAACAACTCCAAAACTTCAATAACAACACCCACAATATCATAACAACAAACTTCATCAAGCTAGACATTGTTCAATTCTCAAAATACCCTTTCAAAGTCATCCATAGCCATACTTATGACACAACATCATATTCATTCACATATATTTCTTCTACAACATCTTTACTATCATTCATAGTAAGATTATACTCATTAAGTATCAAGAACTATGATTCAAGTCAAGTTACTATTCAAAAATACCACTATTTCCATATTTGAACTTCATACTCTACTTTCTTCCATAATCCAAGTCTTTCAACCACTCAATATTCTTAATAACATGGAATAAATATAAAACTCCCCTTTTATTATGTAGGAATGGGCTTTGGATGACAATACTTCACTTGGAGAAAATCCCAACTTCATTTCCAAGGAAATTTCTAGCTTCCATCAACCCTAGTTAGTATTAGCACACTTGATTCTACTAGTTTTTGGTATTTGATCTTTGATCTCCCTTGAATTTATGTTAGTAAGGTATTGTAGAATATTTTAGGTTCTTGACGGGAGTGGACAAGATGGAAAATGAAAAATTAGAACTTGGAACTTGTATTTATGCATTGAAATTAACTCGACCCGACAGATTATACGGACCCTTATACGGTCCGTATAAGTAACCGTATATTACCATCAGTGATGGCCCTTCACTGTAACAGTTATACAGACCATTATACGAACCGTATAAAGTTATACGGACTGTATAATAGGTCGTGTAACTCACCCTTTTTTCGAACTTATTCTTGTCGTTTCGTTTGATCTCCAACCCATAGCGGAACCTTCTTTTAGCACTTGTTTAACACTTTATTAACAATCTAAATATCCTCATACCTCTCTCCTCTCAAGGCATTACCAAACAATCCTTAATGCAATATTTTACGAAACCTTTCCTAAACACCACTTATACTTCACTTGTCCTTATCAAACTTTATCTCACCAATCCATATAACTTTGAAATCTTATCGTACGCACTCTAAAATTACCAAGTACCCTTCTTATAGTCATTAGAGCTTCATGTTAACCTTAAGCTCGTGCTAGTCTACTTACGACACAAAGACATGAAATTTCTGAGGTGTAACACTCTCCCCCCCTTAAGATCATTGATCCTCGAATGTTAAGTTCTCGAGAATTCTACGAAATTTAGCGAGTTTCCCCTATAATATGGCACTTCTTGACTGTCCAAGAACCCAAAATAATATTACCACACGGGGCTACAATATCACACGGCCAAGAGACATGGCCAAACATGACCCAAAAGCAATAAAAGGAAGCACAACATAGTTTGGGACAATGGCGTCTCGTGCGGCCTCTTCCTCGGGTGGAAATAGATGTGGATATTTGGTTTTCATATCTCTTCTCGTTCCCAAGTCATGTCTTCTCCGTTATTATTCTTCCATAGAACCTTAGCCGAAATTTGCGTCTTTATTCGAGCTTCCGCACCCTTATCTAATATGGCAATAAGTACTTCTTCATAAGCCAACTTCTCAGTGACTTGAACGTCATCTATAGGCACGATTCTAAAAGGATCTCCAACACCGACGAGCATCGATACATAGAAAATTTGGATGACCGATTCAAGTTACCGAGGTAAGTCCGATTCATAAACTAGTTGGCCTATCTTGACTACCTTATGGGGTGTCTAATATATCGAGGACTCAATTTTTCCTTCTTGCCAAATCTCGTCACGCAAGTCGGTGATACTCCTTCGAGAATACCCAATTATTAACTTGAAATTCTAAGTCTCGTCGACGGTTGTCCGCATAAGATTTCGGTGACTTTGTCGTCAACAATCAATCTCGGATAACCTCGATCTTTACACCGCACATTGAATCCAACTCCGAACCTATTAGTTGTACCTCTCCTACTTTAAACTACCTAATTGGCGATCTACACTTCCTTCCATTTAGAGCTTCATACGGGGCCATATGAATACTTGAGTACCCAAACCTTCTTGAAAGGACTTTCAGAATTTAGCTGTAAATTGTACTCCTCTGTCAGTAATAATAGATACAGGGACACCATGAAGCCGTACTACTTCTTTAAGGTACAACTTTGCATAATTTTCTACCGCATAGGTAGTTCTCGATCGGTAGTAAAATGAGTCGACTTTTTGCGAGTCTATCAACAATTACCCATGGAGTCATATTTGTGCGAGAATAGGCAAGCCTACAATGAAATCATGTTAATTACTTCCCATTTCCAAGTTGGGATTTTTCGTAGCTTTGCACAATCCTTCGTTTCCCGATGTTCAATCTTCACTTGTTGACAATCGGGACAACCGGGCTACAAATTCTGGCCATATCCTTTTTCATTCCATCCCACCAATACATTGACTTGAGATCATAGTACATTTTGGTTTCCCCTGGATGAATAGAATAACGGGAGTAACGAGCTTTTTCCAAAATCTGATGACGTAATCCTGCAATATCCGAGACACACAAATCCACATTACTCGAGAACCCCATCTGGCGAAATCTCAAATGGTGACTTCTCCCTTCCGAGGAAGTTTAACCGTAGTGGTTCAACTTGGGATCTTCACATTGACGGTTTTACATCTATACTCTAGAGATAGAGCAGTGGGATTATGGACGGTGACTCTTGTATTGCTCTCGAGTCCATTAGCGAACTCCTACGCTAGCTAGGCTGGTGGAGCCATGGACTAATTCTTTCTTCTCAAATTTGGACATCACATAGACTACCCGTTGATTTACATGACTAAGACAAGCACACATTGCTTTTCAGGGAGTGATATAAAATACAAAGTATCATAATCTTTCAATAGTTCTAACTACCGCCTCTATCGTAGATTTAACTCATACGCTTGAAAATATATTGGAGACTCTTGTGATCTATATAAATATCAACACGTACACCGTACAAGTAATGTCTCTATATTTTTAGCGCATGAATAACTTTCACGCCCAATTCAAGATCACGGGTCGGATAATTCTTCTCCATGTTTCGCAATCGCTCGGGAAGATAGGCAATAACTCTGTCGTGCTATATAAATACACAACCTAACCCAACACCAGAAGTATCACAATAAACAACATAACCATCTGGTCCTTCTGGAAGTGGTCGTGATGGGCTAAAAGTTAATTTGTCCTTGATTCTTGGAAACCGCTAGTTCACAAGCATCGTCCACCGAAATTTTGCTAACTTCGAGTTAACTTCGAATGGTGCGAAAATAAGA
Organism: Lycium ferocissimum; assembly: GCF_029784015.1. Lineage (NCBI taxonomy): Eukaryota > Viridiplantae > Streptophyta > Magnoliopsida > Solanales > Solanaceae > Lycium > Lycium ferocissimum. The sequence goes on from NW_026717777.1 coordinate 5,149, forward strand.
AAATCCTTCCACGAATCTCCTATGATAACCTGCTAAACCTAGAAAGCTTCGAATGCTATGGGTCAGAGGCCTTGTCTAAGTCTTCATTAGCCTCAATTTTTTGAATATCTACTCGAATGCCATCAGCTAAGATAATATGGCCCTTAAAGGTTACGGAATTCATCCCGAACTCACATTTCAAAATTTAGCATACATTTCACGAGCTCGAAGAATCTCGAGGGCCAAGACACAACGGTCCGCATGCTCCGAAAACTTCGTCCGGAGAGATACTAGAATATCATCGACGAACACGATCACAAAACGGATCTAAGAAAGGCTCCGAATACATTATTCATCCAAATTCATGAACTGCTACGATGCGTTAGTTAGTCCGAATGACATCACCCGAAATTCATAATGGCCATACCTAGTTCTGAAAGCTATCTTCGGAATGACTTTTTCTCTAACCCTGGCTTGATCGTACCCTGATGTCAAATCTATCTTGGAAAATCACTTGGCACCTTGTAATTGATCAAACAAATCATCAATTCTCGGGAGCGGATATTTATTCTTTATTGTCACCTTGTTCAGCTTCCTATAGTCAATGAACATTCGTAGTGGAACCATCTTTCTTTCTTACAAATAGGACGGGTGCTCCCCATGGCACGAACTGGCCTAATAAACCCTTCTCAAGTAAATCCTTCGGTTACAGGCCTTCAAATCTTTCAATTACGGGACCGTGCAACAAGAAGGAATAGATATAGGTTTAGTGTCGGCTGACACGTCAATCAGCAAAATCAATCTCACTCGAATACAAGTGCCCTGAGAAGCTCATCCGAAAAAATACATCCAAATTCATTTACAACCAAAACATATTGAAGAGGGATTGTTGGATGTGCTTCGGTGTCATGAACCCGGACTAAGTGATAAATATAGCCTTGAAGTAATCATATTCCTCGCTTTGAGATAGGAAATAAACTTCCCTCTTGGAATCTCGTGTTACCCTTCCATTCTAGAGGTACTCTCTCGGGAATTGGAATCGAACTATTTTTATTAAACTACATTGGCATAACAAGAAGCTAATCAATCCATGCTCATAATAACATCAAAATCTAGCATTTCCGGTCAATTAAATCAACCACAAGTATGTCGACCACACAAGACAATCTCACAATTTTTATACACCGTCCCCAGCTATTACACGGTCACCAGCAAGGAGTGGATACCCTCGAAAGGTTTATTAGCTCGGGTTTCGCCCCAATACGATCAGCAATATATGGAGTAATATACGACAAGGTAGAACCCGGATCAATCAATGTATAAACATCATGGGAGAATATGGATAGTATACCTGTAACCACATCTCGGGAGAACTCCAGATTCTTGCGTCCTGCTAAAGCATAAATACGGGGCTGGGAGCCACGTGAACTGGATGCTCCCCCTCTACCCCTACCACGGCTTGCTGAAGTCTGGGAAGTCTGCCCTACTGGCGCACGGACGAGGAAGAACCAGCTACTGATCCTATGGGTTGGGCCCCAACTCTACCACCCATCGATGGACAATCACACATCATATGCCCAACCTGACCACAGGCATAGCAAGCATCTGAACCTCGGTGACACTGACCTGAATGTAATCTACCGCACTGGCTGCATCGTGGAACCGGTGGTCTCCTCCGACTATAATCACCTCCAAACTGGGAACCCGAAACTCTCGAGCTCTGACCCTGTCCTGAATAAATGGGGCGGTCAACGCTCCTGCCTGCAAATCGAGGAGGTGCACTAGTCGCGGACTGGCCTGAGTATCTAGAAAATGGCTGCCTCTGACCCCCTCTGTACTCGCTACCAGCACCCGCAGATCTGGCTCTCTTACTATGCCCTCTATCCATATCACGCTCGCCTTGTGGTGCGAGGCGTCGTTGCTCTTTCTCTAAGTTCTGGGCATGAGCCTGAATACGAAAAATGTCCATCCCCTCTTATAGTAAAGTTGTCAAGCAATATTTGAATAAATGTGGCCCTAAGCCACTCACATATCGATGTACTTTATCTCCCATCTCAGCTACCATAGTCGGGGCATACCTAGCTAATGAATTAAAGTGAAGGTTGTACTCTCGGCCACTCATATTCCCTTGCTTAAGATTCAAGAATTTATCAGCTCTGGCCCGACGGACCTAGGGTGGCAAATAATGACGGATAAAATCATTCACGAACTCTTGCCAAACGGGGGGAGGCACATCTTCCCCTCTTGAAGAAATTCAATTGTTGTACCATAGAATCGCCACATCCCGTAACCTTTAAGATGCCAACTCCACTGACTCGGTATCCGGAGCATGGGTGATCCTCAGCGTCCTCAGTATCTCATCTATAAAGCCTTGTGGGTCTTCATCTAGCTTTGACCCAAAAAATTCTGAAGGATTTAAACTCATAATATCACAAGCCCTTGCACTAACCGCCTGATCATCTGGGCCCGTACTCTGTCATTGAGCCTGAGAGGCAACCAACTAAGTCAATAGCTAAATAGCCTCGGTCATCTGTTGACCCGAAGCACCCGGTGGAGGAACTGGAAGCATAGGAGCGGGAGTAAAGACCCCTTCTTGTTCTTCTAGAATAGGCAGAGTGTGAGAGGTATGGGATGGAGCCTCATTATGGGATTTACCTTCTTCTATATTCATTGGTGGCTCCCTTTCCATCCGCCTTTCTATCGTAGCTTTGCCCTTCTGAGCGGATGTCACGACCCAGACTACGGGCCCTGACGGGTATCCGGCGCTAACCACCGAACACCAATCATTTCGTTACCTATATGCTCTCATTCATAATACTTGCACAAATTCATGAAAATATATCATCATTTGAAACATAATTACTTTTATAAACACAAGCCCTTCGGCTAGCAAGATAATATATATTCATGCACATACATATACATGGAGACCATGGGACCATACTACCCACACATGCGTATCTACGAGCCTCTACTGGAATACTAGACATATGGACGGGACAGGACCCCGTTGTTATATCCCGCATTTCATACGTTGGGATATTCCGAGTGAATTGTGGAAGGTTAAGAACAAGACTATCTCCCGACCTTGACCTAAGATGTATATGGCTTATGAATTTTGTTGGAGGGAAGCGTTAAGGAAAATTTGGGGCCAAAGGTTAATTATTGGAAGTTGGTCATTCCATGAAATTAATGACTATGTGGTCATATTATGTAGGTGGGTCATAGGCCACATGGATATATAGGACAAGCTTATGAAAGATGATTAATTGAATCATCTTCATTATTTTTATTTAAGAAAATTCTAGAGAGTTAGAGAGAATTGAAAAAAATTGGAGGAAAATAGGGGCACATGACCGGCCATGTGCCCCCTTTATATATATATATATATATATGTGTGTGTGTGAAGAAATTACAAGGCAATTCATCATTTGAGCCTTAGAAAGTTCAAGAAAATGGAGAGAAAAGAAAAAGAAGGAGAGACGGCCAAGGGTGGCTTAGAAACCATCCCTCAACTTTGATCATGGAAAATTTTTCTTTTCATGTTTTCCTACTAAGTGAAAGGTCCTTATTAACATGAGCTAGTTGTTGGAGCAAGCAAGGCATCCGTTTGCATGATTCATGATCCTAGCCGAGAGTGAAGAAGGCAAGAGGAAAGGTATGATTCAATTCTCTTTTGCATGTTTTGTGGATGTGTTGGACGTGTTATAATGCATGGAAATGAATAAAAATCATGAAAATATGAATGTTGAAGTTGAGCCATGAATGTTGATGTTGGCCGTGTATGTGTGTTGTATGTCTAGGAGTGATGCATTAATTCTAATTAGTATATTGGTGGTTGTAGAGTGTCGAAATGGATGGAAATCATGAAACCTTCAATGTTGGTGTTTTTGAGCCGTGGAGTGTGGTGTGTGTGTGGCCGTGTAGGGGCTGTTTTGGAGGGAGCATGGTGAACTAATTTAATGTATTTTGGTTGTTGTTTGTTGTGGATTAGGTGATGAAAATGAAGGTTTGATCACTTAAATGGAAGTCGTAATTGTTGTGGGCTGATTTGGAACATAATGTGATTTCAATATAGTTTCTTGCATTAATGAAAATAATGTTGTAGTGTATGGGATTGTTGGTGTAGTTATGAATTTGGAAAGTAGAAAATATGTTATGAACGTTCCAAATGAAGTTGGAAGGTTTCGGGTGCATTGTGTATTGCACGGGCCGTTTTGAAATATTGTGCGACTTGCTTAGAATGCATTATGAATTTATTATGGATGTTGTTATTATGATTATTGGTTTGGTTGTTGTTGATATTAGCCGAGTTGAATTCTCGGGGTTGGTGAATATATAGGGGAGGTCTTTGCCGAAATTTTCATAAAAGGAGTGACGGCTTGGAATTGGGTTCCTTAATGCTTAAGGCTAATGTTGGGTGTCCAATGACATTTTTGTAGATCGCGAGGAACCGAGACGTAAGCGTGGATTAGTTTAGAGGGCGGCGAGAAGGTATGTAAAGCTCACCTTTCTTTCTTTGGCATGTCTTAGTATGAATAGGCTATGATATGCTCCCGAGGTAACTCTACTCCCCGCGATCCGAGCATGTCCGTGAATCTTATTTGTTTCTTGACATCCGTATGCGTAATGTAGTCAAATTATGGTTTCTATGCCTTTGTATGATTGAATAAGAATGTGCTTAAAAGAATATGTTCATAAAAGAGTCAGAAACTACGAACGTCCGTATCTTTCACATATGGGCTCGGATCGCTCCGAAACGCTCGTGGGAGGTCCCCTAATGTATAACATCCCCGACATTCATAGGCGGGCTCGGGTCGGTTTGGTACTTGCCCGTGGGCCCGCAAGACGTTCCGTTGAATAGTTCTAACACCTTGTTAATATAACTTAATATGGCTAATAATCTGACTTCCGAATATGACTACTCACTTATCATTTAAGTTCGAAATAAAGATTCGTATATATATGATTCCGATACGTGATTATGATGCCTAAAGTTCTATTTGATAAGTCTCGGATAATGTCTGGAAGGGATTTGACTTAGTCAATGCCATCGGCTTGTAAATGATAATTTGTCTGACTATTCCGCTAAGTCTGTGTAAAATGTATGAAATGAGAATCCTTTTGCATATGATTTTGATACGTAACTCGATTGCTAAATTACATTTGATATGTTCGAATAATATTCGAAAGAACCGATTTGGCTATTGTTTGGCTTCGAATGATAGTCTATTTTGATTACTCTGTTAAGTACGTATATGTTTGGAGATGCGTATAGATCACCCGATTCTCGTTCGTGCATATGTTTGTTACTTCCTTCGCCGAGTCCCGGGCGGTACTATCGTGCGCACAATGCGAAGTATGATGAGCTTCCGAAGTATGATGAGCGACTATTATTATGGTGTTATGATGTGTCCGGTACGCCGAGCCCCTTTTGGTCGGGTACCGTGGTTATGTGATATGATGTGTGACGGAGATGCAGGAGATCTGAAAACTTCCGAAGTATGATGTGTTGTGGCGCCCAAGGCAGGAGGGGCGACCACATTCCGTCCGCCGGGTCCCATTATGGACCGCATAGGATATATGATATGATAGTCTGTTTGATCTGATGATATAATGATTTGATGATATGAAAATCTGATGCTATGCTAATCTGATGACATGATAATCTGATGATACGATCCGTTTATTCCGGAGCGGTGGTGGGGCAAACCCGGTTGGCGAGGCAAAATTCCGCACTTTGGTTTAGGCGAATCCCGCGTCGGTTAATGTCGGCTATTATGATATGTTCAATTTTTTTTTATATATGTAAGACAGAAATGTTTTTCAAAAAAGAAAGAAGAATAAGCCAAGCCTTTCGACATTCTGATTACTAAATCTGTTTTCTGTACTTCGCTTATAATTTCCAAATTAATATGATTATGATATGTTTTGCTCACCGGCATATGTATATACAGATAAGTGTTGCACGGGCAAGTTACGACTCTCCGGTTCCTATACTTGTTTCTTGTGGTTTTTCATTCGGTTATGATTACGTTAATGGATTTCTGTTTACATACTCGCATATTCCGTACCGACCCCTTTCTTCGGGGGCTGCGTTTCATGCCGCGCGGTACACCTGTGAGCTAAAGATATTAGTTAAGATGTTCCGGCGGGATTGGCGAGCTCCGCTTGCTCGAGGCCGCCGAGTCGTAGCTTGTTTGTGTTATGATATCCGGTCATGTTAGAGACTTTGCGAACGGAGTCATGTGTGCATAAGATGTCCGTTGTGAGCGGCTCCACAAGCCGTAGTATTGTTATATGTGGTTTCACAGATTTTGTACGGTTATAGGTTTTGTGTAATTTGAAAAAGATATAAAGTATGTTTGTTTTTCGAAAATTTTTACTATGTATTTATGATGCGGCCGAGGGCCCAAAATGATTACGAGTATTACGATAGTCGGAGGGTTCGCTCGGCCCTAGATAAGCAGGAATGAAATAAGCACAATAAGAATATCATAAGTCATGAGATGAGGATACAACCTGTGTACTCTATTAAGCGTAGATACATTTCATATATACATGCATCATACATAAGTATATCATGTGTATTATCATAGCGTATGTCTTATCGTATCACATATACATCATCATGCCATACATGCATCGTCACATCAATCATACATCATAATGTCGTTAACCCGCGTCCGGGTAACCATCATATGCCGCCCACTAGTGGTGTCATGCCCGGCCCTTTAGGCTCGGTGAAATCATAGCAGCCCGCCCTAGCGGTGACATGCCCGGCCATCTAGGCACGGTGGAATCGTATGCAGCCCGCCTTAGCGGTGACATGCCCGGCCAATTAGGCGCGGTGGAATCACATTATTATACACATCATGCATTTGTCATCATACATCATACATCATCATAGATTCATCACTATCATCCGTTTTTTGAACATATCTGTCACACCCTAATTTCCAATAGGGTGTGATGGGCACCCGACCCTTACCTAGGGCCGAGCGAACCCGCAGACTTCCGTAATACTCATACTGGGCCCGTAAAACATAACATAAGTACGTACCGAAATTTTTTTTTTGAAAACAAACATGCCCTTTGTTTTTTTTTTCAAATCAAATAAAGCTAGCATTGTATGAAATCTGTAAACATATGAAGTTCGCAACATAATGCATAATAATACATCGGCTTACATAGCCGCTTACAAAACTGACATATCACACACACGACACTGTCTGCAAAGTCTCTACCAACATCTCAGATATCACACAAAAGCACTCAGACTCGGCAGCACTCCGGAGGGAATGGAGCTCGCCAATCCAGCTGGAACGTCCTCCGCTAACATCATCTACTCATCTGTGGGTACCTGCGCGGCATGAAACGCGACCTCCCAAGGGGTCAGTATGGAATGTGTACTGAGTATGCAAAGCGTAAAAATACAGAAAGCAAAATCATAACCGAAGTCAGGGGTACAGAAAGTGAGCTTCATAATCCGAATACCGAAATACTTACATCTGACATACAATCATACATAAGGGGTTCAGAAGGCGAGTAGGATAATCAGGATGTCAAAATGCTTCGCTTTCTTTTGAAAAACATTTTTGTCACGTATACACGGAAGATCAAACATATCATATGAGCTGACATTAACCGAATGCCGAGGAACGTACGGCCCTATCCATAAATAGTATATTAATGCCGAGGAACGTACGGCCCGATCCATATATAACATAATAATGCCGAGGAACGTACGGCCCGATCCATATATAACATAATAATGATAAACATACCGTCATATTATCACATATCATATTGTATCATCAGATCATCACATATCATATCATCAAATCATCACATATCATATCACATACCACATACGGTCCGTAATGGCACCGGCGGACGTAACGTGGTCGCCACCCATCCGGACGCCACAACACATCATACTTCGGAAGTTTTATATCTCCGAACATCTCCGAAACCGACATACCGCGGCCGGCAGAACCCAAATGTCAATGTCGCAGCCCGCGATCAAATGTCCAGCGGGCAATATCACATATCACATACCGCGGCCAAGAACCCAGCGGTAATATCACATCATACTTCGAAATCACATCATACTTCGGAATCACATCATACTTCAGATTGTGCGCACGATAATAACCGGCCCGGGATCCGGCGAAGGGGGTAATAACAGAATGCACGAGCAGAATCGTAGGAAATCATACACAATGCCAAACATTCACAAAAATTCAATAGAGTAATCAAACAGACTGTTGTTTATAAGCCAAACAGTAGTCAAAATAGACTTTCTTCCGAATGTCACTCGGAAACATACCAAACCGAACTTCAAAACCCATAGTTACGTATCGGAATCATAAGTGTACGAATCATTATTTCGGACTCAACAGACAAATATATAGTCATACTCGGGGGTCGGAAAAATAGTCATATTGAATTCTTTCAAAAATAGGTCATTAGAACCAAACATAGAAAGTCACGGGACCCACGGACGAGCGTCAACCCAATCCGGGCCCGCCTATGAAAATTAAGGTCATTACTCGTCATGAAATCACTTGCGAAGATATCAAGGCGATCCGAGCCCTTTCTTGAAAGTTACGGGCGTTCGTAGTTTCGGATTCGTTTAGGAACAAAATTCTTTTGAAAACAAACTTTTATGCAACTTTAGTAATTTAGTCATACAAAAGACATAAGGACCATAATCCAACTACAATAAAAATAGTGTAAACGGACTGACATTTGAAAGTCGGGACAAAAGTTATATCAAACATCTTTCCGACGTCACCCGGAAACATATCAAACATCATAAATATATCAAAGGACCATAGTTATACGCCAAACCAATCCGAGTCCGCCTCGGAAAGTTACGAATGTTACTCACTTTTAGGACTTTCTATGAACAAATCAAAGCCATCCGGTTCTTTTTTACGAAAGTTACGGGCATTTTCAGACATAAAATCCTTTCGGGACAACCGTATACATAGCATTTCAAATCCAATCATATCAAGGACATACGGTCCATAGCTTGTGTTACACCTCGCATTTTGCGCGTATTCGGAAAATTGGAAATAACTTGGTATGGCAAGAAGTAAGGCTTTGATTGGATATTACTTAATGTACATGTGATATCTAAGGAAGTATGGACGGAAATATTAAGGAAGGTTAAGGGCAAAGTTGGAACCTCGTAAATTGGTCCTGCGAATTTCCAAAAACGTTTCATCATCAATTGGGCTTAGAAAAAAAAAATTG
>NW_026717778.1:0-39267 GCF_029784015.1 Lycium ferocissimum
TAGAAATTATGATTTTAAAGCATAACTTTTCTTCTTGAAAGTTTATAAATGTTTTCAAAAATATTCATTTTTCTTCAAAATCCAAGTTTTACGTTTTTAATAGTTTTTATGACTAAAACGATGACTATGATTTTATGACGATAATGATGATACCCGATATGAGAAAATGTCTATGATGAATATGGCGAGAACGTGTTCCTACGATGAATATGATGACATGAAAATGTGAAGCTATTTCTTGATTTTCTTAGTCCTATTTATGGACGATGATTATTTCAAAGGTTCCAAAGCATATGAAACGACACCCGACGATCCCGTTCTATGTTTTCTCACGATGTTACTTTCCGTTGATAGTCTCGCCTTATAGTACTAGTTCCTTCAAGGTGAGGCAAAGCGCCCCTGATTGTTCCATAATGTAATCGGAGGTTTCCGACCTTACGTCACTCCGATAAAGTTATAGCTTTTGGTTGGGCTCTTATGCATGCTTAAGTTATGGCAGTTATACCGTGCCTATATTGTTATATCCCGCAATTTGTGCAATCGGATAACTCAAGACAATTGCGGGAGGACGACAAGCAAGGCCCTATTTTTATGTTGTTAAGCATATGAATGGCTTATGAAGCATTTAGAAGCGGAATCATTAAGAAAGGCCAAGGGCATAAAGGAAAATTCGCAATATGTTTCGTGGAAATATTGAAGAAGGCTAAGGGCAAAATTGGAAACTTGGGAAAAATTGTTTTCATGGATTAGAAGAATTATCCACAAGGTAAGTGGGCTTGGAAACAAAAAAAATAATATAGAGAGGGAGCCCAATAGATGGCCGGCCATGGCATAGGCCCAAGGCCCATGTGGGATTAAATTCATGTGATTTAAATGGAAGATTACTCTTATTCTCTTCAAAATTCAAGAAGTTTCAAGAGACAAAAAAATTGGAGAACAACCACCAACCATTCGGCCATAGAGAAATCCCCCAAGAAAAATTTGCAAAAATTTCTCCAAAAATTATTTCCTACTAAGTAAAGGGTCCCTAACAAGGTGGAGGGGTCATTGGAACAAGAAAACACAAGTTCTTGAAGTTACAACTTTGGCTAAGTTGGAGGATCAAAGAAGAAGGTGAGAATTCATCTCCTTTAGGTGTTATGAATATTTATGCGTGTTGTAGTGTACAAAAAGGGATGAAATTCATGAAGGAGAGAAATATTGCATGTAGCCGTGCACATGTATAAAGGTGTAGGAAGTATGTTTTAATTATTTTATTTGGTGTTTGGTTGTTAGTGTTGTGGATACGATGTTGATAATGAAAGTGGAATGAATTTGGAGAGGTTGTAGTGTACATGTTGGTGTTGGTGTATGTGTTGTGTGTGTGTGTGTGTGACCGTGCATGTGTGTGGTGGTGTGGCCGTGTGGTTGTGGTGTAATATGGAAGAGAACGAGTCAATTTTATTTAGTGTTTTGCTTGTTGTTATGTTGTGGACTCTATATTGTTAATGAATGCCTAGGAATGGTGTGTGGCATGGCTTAATGAAGTTGTAGAAATGGAGACTTGTTTTAGAAGTTATACGAATGGAATGTAATGTTCGTGTATGCATGAAAGACAATATGATTAGTACGGTGTTGTTGGAATGTAAATTATGAGGTTGTTATTATTTTCATTGAAGTTGGAAAGTTTTGGAAGAAGTAGTAAATTGATTGAATTTGGAGATTGTTAGTATTGTTGTTGGAATTGTGGTTAATAGTTTGGCCGGGTTTGAATTCCCGGATTGTGGTTGATGAGAAATTTGGCTATATTGAATGTTGAGGATGGTATATTTACAAAGGAAGTGCCGAAATTTCGGTAGCCAAGTGTTTCCTTAAGATTCTAACTCTACGAACCCTAATAAGAGTTTTGGTAAATATGACCAATTTGCAGATTTTGACGAGATTGCGACGCGAATTCTGAATAGCTAAATAAGCCGAAAGAGGTATGTAAGGTTTCCCCTTCCTTTCTTGGCATGTCTTAGACGTATAGGCTTGATTTTGCGCCTCGGGGACTTTCCTAACTCTAGAAATCCGCGATTGAAAATAGTTACTATTCATTCAGTAAGATTGAACCAAAAGTGCATGAATTGCGAAAGAAATGTCCAAATATCCTAGAACTTGCAAGGATAAGACCCGATTACCCTAAGACCTTCATGAGTAACGTCCTGACACGTAACATATGTAGATGATATACGTTGCTATAAAAATGAAAGTACGAGAATGTTAAACCATTGTTGGATAACTTGATTCTATTATAGGTAATGACTATTCTAAAGATTCTAAGTGCAAAGAATTATGCCTTATGACCCCGATGGATGTGTGTGCACCCGACATACGTATAAGTATATGATAGCAGAATCAGAGCGCTATAGACGCTGGTAAATATATATATATATAATATAAGTATATACATATGACACGAAAAAGAATCAGAGCGCTATAGACGCTGATGCATGTATATGATATGAGTATATGTATATGACGAAAGAGCCAGGGCGCTATAGACGCCGATAATTATACATGATATATGCATAGATGTACGGGGAAGATGGAGATAAGAAAGAGAGCGTTATATACGCATATCCACCGATCGGTTGGCATTACATGACATGATATCGTCCGGACGCGGGATGCCGGACGCGGGATATATACACATGGTTAAATGGATCGGCCGCCGACGCCTCGGCAATACGATATATTATATTTTCTATATATATGAGAAAGAAATGTTTCCAAAAGACTTAGCATGCACGGTATACGCCCGAGCGGCATTCACGTGTACAGGTTACATCCTTTAATTTTATATTATGCTTTATATGTCTATACAGTCGATATTCCTATGTTTATTTTTTTTACTATGTTGTTACTGTTTATGCCTTACATACTCGGTACACTATTCGTACTGACGTCCCTTCTTGTGGACGCTGCGTTTCATGCGCGCGTGAGTCGGCGGACGGGGAGGATTTGATCCTTAGGCTCTACCGGCCGTCTTGACGATAGCGCTCCGGTTGTTCGGAGCCTCATCTCGTGGTACTCTTTTGTGTATATATTTTGAGCACGACAAGATTACTCGGCTCTTCCTATGTATAAGTGTACTATGTCTAGAGGCTCGTAGACAGATATGTACAGTCAGTTATGTACAGTTAAATATGTGGTATTTTGGGCATCTTAATGCTATTGTATAAAGCGATAGTGAAGCTAATTAGTCTATGTTCATAATGACGCGCTAATGTTAATGTTCGGTTCAAAAAAAAAAAAAAAAAACACGCTTCTTGTTTATACGACTTGCTAAGAGGTACAGGTACAATGATAGGTAAGGGGTGCTCGGTACAAGTATCGGGTACGCGTCACGGCCCCTAGACGGGTCGTGACATATATGGCCGGGCATGTCACCGCTACGGCGGCAGCTATTGGATGATTATACCGCACCTAGATGGCCGGGCATGTCACCGCTTATGCGGGTCGCGATCTATATACCGGTCCTAGGGGGGCGGGCACGACCTTGACATGATTAGTGGGCGGCACGAGACAATTACCCGGACGCGGGCTAATGATGTTACGTGATTAAGGGGTGTGATGCCTTATGTGAGACTTAGATCCGGCCTATGTATGTATGTATGGGTTTTAGGGAAAATGCATGCATGACTCCGCCTCGAGAGGCACCCGGATGTAACGAGACTACGTTTACAGCGCATGATATGTTTTAAGTGAATCTCGTTGTTACTCGAGAATACGGATTTTACTATGTTGCTATACCGCTATATCTCCCGTTATGTTACTATTCATGCCTTACATACTCGGCACTGCCCATAAACCCAAATTTGTTAATTGGCGTTTCATCTAGCATTGTGTACACCGGATGATCGACGCCATTATAAAAGATGTTCCGGCGAAGTTGGCAAATCATTTGATTACGAGTGTCGCCGAGTCAGCGTGTTATGCTATGATGTCTTGTTCGAAGTTAGAACGACGACACGATAAGATGGGTTTTCGGGAGTATATATATATATATATATATATATATATATATATATATATATATATATATAAAGCAATAAAAGTATTTCAGTCATCTCATTATGTATACTTGACGAATAGATTCCAAAAAAAAAAAATTTCAGTACGTAGTAAGAGTCAGCGGGTTCGCTCGGCTCCGGTTACGGGATCGGGTGCCCATCACACCCTAGTGAGATCGGGGTGTGACATTGGTTTAGCGATGTCTCGATTCAAATTGGCTACAAACCTTATAATAGTGTACTCTTCATGCTCTTCTATCTTGGACTTCATCCGCAAGTCCTCAAACTCATCAAAGTACGCTTCCACACTTTTTGACCCTTGCTTCAACATGTACAACCTTTTGAGTGCATCTTGGTGGTATGTGGATGGAAGCCACCTTGTCTCCATGAGCTCAATCAAGTCGTTCCAAGTTGGGAGATTATAGATGTGTTGTTAAGCTCTTTGTAACTTCTTGGATTCCCACCAAGTAGAAGCGTATCCCTAAAATTGAGTGAGGGCATACTTTGCCTTTAAGGCCTCGGACACATTGTTCGTGAGGAAGATGCGCTCACTTTGCAATTTCCATTCAAGGAATTCTTCGGGGTTGCTTCCTCCTTGGAACGTAGGAAGGTTCACCTTGATGGTGTTCAAATTCCGCTCATTATCTTGCCATCTTCCTCGGTCCTCATAACCTTGGGCCCTTCCTAAGTCTACATGACCTTGGAATCTGTGGTCATGGCGGAAAAACCTCTCAAAACCTCCTCTTCCGCCCCCCCCCCGGTTATTCATCCCTCTACGCCTACCTCGTAAATATGTTGCCGGTTATCATCCCACCACCGACCTTGTGGGTAGTCATCATACTCCTCTTCGTTCATGGGGTATTGGTAGTGGCGTTGGTATTGGTTTTGGATAGGAAGGGATCTTGTGTTTGGGTTTGGGGTGGAGCTTGGGGTGTTTGTTGTAAGGTCACTTGAGGGATTGCCTCGTTTGGATTGTGTTGGTAAGCGTGGGGATAGGTTTGTCGATTGGTGTTTTGGAAAGTGGAGTTTTGGGATGGAAGGTTGGTTGTTTGGGGTAGTGGAGCTCTTTGGGTGGAGGTGGTTGTGGTGTTGGGATTGCACAAGGCATGGGCTAGTCCGGGTAATGGTTGGTGTAGTGTCTTGTGTTTTATCCCCGTCACCTTCATTCCTAGAACGGGAGTGCCCATTCTACTCGAACCCTCCATTTGAACTTTCTCAATACTCACCATCCGTTCATCCATAGCCTTCAACTTCCCATTCATTTCTCCTCTCATCTCTTCCATACCCGTTTGCATGCCCGAGATTTGATTCATGATCATAGCCAATGAACTTGCTATGGATGACATATCTACAACCTCTTGCGTTCTATCACCTTGGTTAGACATGATGACCTGCAAAACTAGCAAACAAGATTAGTAATAAAAGCCTCACGTCACTCGTATTGAACTCTCAACCTTACCACACTCCGTGCTCTTTCGAAGTTGTTGATGAATCGCTCGCCCAATCAAATTCACACGTTGCTTATCCTTTGTGGTAGAATGGATTCTTGTTTAGATGAATGACGGACGACTCAAAAGCAAAACGGACGAGAGCCAATAAAGTTTCGACGAAATAAAACGAAGAAGAGCTTGAAAGAAATTAGCACGAAAGAAATGCGGACACAAGAACTAGTAAACACAAGTAGGAGCAACTACTAAATGGTTACTAGTTGAGAGACACAAGAAATTGGAGTGCTAAAATCGGAAAATAAATAAAATTTCGGACCGGGTAGGTGATAATTTGAAAACACGACCGTGAAGCCCCAATATATATATATATCAATTTGAAATAATGAAAATTTATAAATATATATATATTTTTTTTGGCTCCCTACCAAAGGATTAGGGACACAAAATCAACAAGCAATCCCAAGAAAATTTTTGGAATTGAAATGAATTAAGACAAGATTTGCACCTTAGAAATACGTCCGAGTCGCCTTGAAGTTTACGGATTGAACTTGATAAAATACGGTCCGTATTTTGGTTTACGGACCGTCCTTCGTGTCCGTATTTAGTGATGCCCAAAACTGTAATGTACCTTGCACTTTACGACCCACGAGATACGGGCCGTATTGTGGTTTACGGTTCGTCCTTCGTGTCCGTATTTAGTGATCCCAAAAAAGTAATGTTCCTTGCCTTTTACGACCTACGAGATACGGGTCGTATTGTGATTTACGGTCCGTATTATACTTTACGGGCCGTATTTAATAAGGTTCCAAATTCCAGTTGAGCTCCTTATCGCCGCATCGAAGTTTACGACCAAACATTACGGTCCGTAAAGTGATTTACGGGCCGTAATTTGCAATATTCTGACCTTCAAAGTGATTTCGTGTTGAACTCGATTGTCTCGAAATTTGGATCGAATTTCTTGGATCCGATGACGTATCGGGCCCACTCAACCTAGTAATTCCCTTTTTTGGGTAGAAAAACAACTTTTCAATTTTTGACTTGGATTTCTTGGATCTAACTTTCCTTTTTATCTTCTTCTTCACCAAGAACAAAGATGAACAACGAAGAACACTTAAAAACCCAATGTGGTCCAAATCAACTCGTTTTCCCCCCAATTTCTAGATATAAGCTCCTTATCACTTAGACAACAAAGCCCAATATGAACCAAAGCTCAATTTCACCAAAATCAACCAAACCCACTTTGAGTTCTTCAAGCTTTGATGAACCTCTAATGGTGGAAACTTCAATCCTTACCCAAATGGCTTCAAATTTCGTTTCTAGATGTTTTCCACCACAACAAACTCAAATCTAACTTCAAAAACAACAAAATCGAACCACAAAACAATTTTTGATTTTTTTTTTTTTTTTTTGAATTTTCGATTTTTTTTTTTTTTTTTTTTTGTGATTTTCAGATTTCGAACCTAGGATTAGAAATTGTGGGAACAATCTCTTAGCCTATGCTCTGATACCAAATGATAAGATTCAACCTAAGGAAACTCTAAGAATTCAAAAACAACAAAAGAAAATAAAAGGAACTTGGAAAATTGGAAAAGAAGAGATAGAAGGATAGATACTAGACCCAAAGGATAGTAAATCTATGGGCAAAACTGGGTATATCAAACCCAATCCCTCCCAATTGGATTCAACCGTAAGAACCTAAGTAATTTGAATTCAAGAAAAGGGACTCAAATGAATTCCACAAATGAGCAACCTAATATGAATTCAATGGAACTTGCAATTCAATGCACAACTAAGAAATTACACTTAGTCAATAATCAACCAAACAAACTATCTAACAACTAAATCTCTCAAAATATAAATTCTCACAATGTCCAAAAACTAAGTCTTCCAAATGGATGAAAATAAGTATTTATACTAATGCCTATTACACCAAAAGGCCCTAAAGTGGCTCTTTTGCAAAAATACCCACATGGGTCTTCAATTGCATCCAAAGTCTCATATCTTGCAATTATGACCTCCAATTGCCATTCTAACCCCATAATTGCACTTTTAACCATTTTGCGCTTCTAGCCACTTTGCAACTCTTCCAATGCCAACTCCCAAATGTTGTAAGTCCGCGAAGTCTTCTCTCCAATCTCCTCCAAGGCATCCTTTTTCATAAACAAGGCTTGCAACTCTTGAAGTTCTCTTGCTTGACTTCGAGTGAAAGGCCTCGTGCTTGTTGGATTCGTATCAATGAGAAATCCCTAGAAATCAAGGACCAATAACAAGAAATCAAGAGAATCAAGTAAAGGAAACCCATTAAAAGTCTTCCAAGTCAAGAAATCCCAAGAGAGAGTTAAACTAGGGTTTTGGTGCTAAGGGTGAATCATCACTCCAAGCTTATTCCTCCATCATTTAAGGTAAGTTTCATGAACTTTACATGCTATTTGAAGTATTATTGAGTTAAGATTCATGGATTGTAGAAGAGTACAACAAATGGGTCATTAAATGGATGAATAATGCCATTAGTGATTAGTAGTGGATTGAATCGTGGAAATGAATATGTTGATGATATCAATATGTTGTAAATGACCTATAGAACATGAAATGAGCATTGGATACGAAAGAATACGACGATGGGTTTTTAGTCATGATTATGGGAAATTGAAGTGAGATTATGAAATGCAAATAAGATGAATGAATGACGATTGTTGTTAACGATATTGTGATGATTATTATGAATGTTGGGAGTTGATATAGAATATTGATAGCAGCCATGGAAGCTCAACTCCATTGAAGGACAAGAAAACGTTATGTCAAGATCAACGGGCTTTAATTAGCAATTAAAAAATTGTCTTGTGATGGCGTAAGGAAGAGCTCCAGCCCAATTCAGATTTTTTCCTCAAGTCTTACACTTATTTGGAGGCCCAAATTAAAGTCCAAAGTGAGATGGAATGAGGCCCAAATCAGCCCCAAAAGAAGAAGATTCCAGCAGCCCAAAATTAGCCCAAATATTAGTTTCTAGAATAAATATTTAATTGTTGTTTTAATCTATGTTGACTTGCATTGGTCCAAGTGTGGGTAGTCTTCTAGGTTGTTTTAATCTATGTTGACGCCTTGGTCCAAGTGTGGGAAGTCTTCTATGCTTCTAGGGAAGATAATTCCCATTTATTTTTATTTTGACTAGCTCCTTCTTTACAACTATATAAAGGGGTGATTGTCATTCATTGTAAATCAGATTTTGAAGAATATATTATATTGAGAGTTCTTTTGAACCTTTGTGGAATTACTTTGGATTTATCTTTCGACCTAGCTAGTTCATAGTTCAAGGTAGTAAGATAACTTCTTTTTGATATCTTTGGTTTCTTCTTGGTATTCTTAGAAGGCGATTAGTACACATACTAATTGTTGTCTAACGTTACTCCGGAAGCGGTCAAATCTCCATCATCCTTTGAAGATTGGGAGAGTAACCTTGATAGAATTGAGACTCGTGTCTCGCCCTCACCCATAACCATGGTTTCCATTCAAATATCCATCATCATCATAACCTCGATGGTCTCGACCTTGGTACCCTTCATGAGCTTGGTACCCTCTTTGCCTACCCATGTGAGGGTTAGGATCGTGCCTTCCACCTCTTCCTCGATACCCTCCTTGTACTTGCCCTCGTGGCCTCCAACCTTGATCACCATATCGTTCGTGCTCGAGTCTAGCTTCTTCTATCTCATCATCATTTGGTTGTTGGATGTTTGGATGGTGTTGGGGTGGCATAGGTGCATTTAGGTGTGGATCATTTGGGGGTGGATCATTTAGATGTGGGTCATTTGGAGTTTGATCTTGTAGGGGTGCATTGTCCCGTTGGCCTATGGGAATGTTGTTTGGTGGGGTGAGAATTGTATTTTGGGGAGTGTTTTGGGGGATGTTTTGGGGAGTGGGGTTATATAGATGATGGAAGGTTGCCGGGTGAAATTGTAAGTGAAGTGCTTCGAGTAGCTCCACTTGTGCCTCCTGGTATTGCACTCGGGGCGAATATGAAACCTCCCTACTACCTCCTTCAATCGCTTCCCACCCTACTTCCCAAAATTTCCATACGACTACCCATGTTTTCCATTCGACCATCCATGTTTTCCATTCGACCACCCATACTACCCACCTTATCATTCAAGGCTTCAAGTTTTCATTACATCAACTAATGTGAGTTCCCGGGAACTTGCGTTTCATTCTCCGTAGCCATGGTACCTATTAAGACACTCAACAAAACAAGCAAACACGTTAGATTAGTAAAATCAACTCACAATCGCTCAAGTATGCGCACCTTTAATTGCCTCAAAATTGCTTCCGCCAAAGATTGCGTGCTTATTAATGTACTAGTCACAAGGGTTCAAATTCTACTCTTGGTCGGAATAGATTTTTGTTTAGACTAAGAAAGACGGACGACTCAATTCAATCTAACGGACTTGAACCAAGAAATTAACAACGAAGCAAAAACGAAGAAAAGCACGAAAGAATTGGTACGAAAGAAATTTTAACACAAAAACTAGTAAACACAAGTAGGAACAACTACTAAATGGCTACTAGTTGAGAGACACAAGAAATTGGAATGCAAAAATTGGGAAATAAATAAAATTTCGGGCCCGGGTAGGTGATAATTTGAAAACACAGTCTTGAAGCCCCAATTGATCCAAGGTATCAATTTGAAGTAATAAGGAGACAAACAACCAACCAAGGATCAAGGGAAATTTTTGGAAAAGAAGTGAAGAAATTGAATCAAATATACCTTTTCGCTGTTGGAATTTACGGTCTGCCTCGGGGTAATTATAATGTCCGTATGTTTTTGACGGACCGTAGATGTAGTCCGTAAATATGGTCTATGTACCACGAATTTGGGCTTCGGACTTACGGAAGGGACTTCTTCAATTATACGGTCCGTATAAATTGTACCGGTCCGTATATGGTCACCGTAAATCATCCTCGGACGTAGCGTAGCAAACTTCACTCCGCCTACGGTTCCTTAGCATATTCAAATCTACGGACCGTATCTTATTTACGGTCCGTATATTTCAACCGTAGATCTCCAAATGTTGTTCAACTTTTCCAAGCTTCAATTTGACTGACCGAATTGACGGTCCGTATGCCTTTTTTTTTTCAGTCCGTGAATTTGGACCGTATATTTGCTTCATCCGTTGACGACGTATAACACGGGATTTCTTGGATCTTGGGCCGGGTTTGTTGACTTTTTTTGACACAATGGACCCACTTAACCTAGATCATTCCATTTGGGGCTAAAACAACACTTTTCCAAAACTTGGGTATAAACTTTTGGATCTAACCTTTCCTTTTGAGTCTTCTTCTCCACTTGAATCTATGAAGATGGCTCAAGAACACATGAACATTCAAATTTCTAGCTACCTTCAAATACCCTCATTTTACCCCCAAATTTCGGATTTAAGCTCCCTTATCCTAGTAGAACAAAGCCCAATGGTTATCAACTCCCAATTTCGTCACAAATCAAAACCCACTAAATTGTTCTTCAACTTTTTCAAAAGCTTCAACCCAACAATGGTAGATTCTTCAATATGGACCCGAATGACACGAAATTTGAAGATTTGAAACCCCAACGTACTAAGGAACAAGAATATAATAACAAAACAACAAAACAAACACAAATTTTTTTGGGGTTTTTGGTGGAAAATTTTCAGATTTTTTTTTTTTTTTAATATTAGCAACAAACCCTAGGCTAGATTTGATAGAACAAATCTAATCCAAGTTTCCGATACCAATTGATACAATACTAAAAACGAAAATAGAATTAAAATGCAAGAAAAGAAAAGGATAGATAATTTGACACAACTTAAGACCTAATTTAGCAACAAAGTTATAGAAAACTAAGACCTCTAAATTAAGAACAAAAGAAACACCAAACTCTTAGGATGACCAAGAGGGATTTGAATCCCAAATAACCAATCCTCTCAACAAGAATTCAATCAAAGGCTAAACAAACTCTCACACTCAAAGTGTTTACAATCTCAAAATATCAAAAATCAAAATAGTCTACCCAAAATAGAGGTAACTTAGGCTATTTATAGTCTTAGGCTAAATTATTACATAAGAGGCCCAAGAGTGGCTCTCAAGTTTACAAAGTCGACCCTAAAGATCCGGATGTCACATTTTGTGATAAACTATATGCGAGGACGCATGTATCATGATGTTTCTTCAAGTAAGAAGTAGTACGCATGCGTTCTAATTAAGATTTCAAGACACACTTTGCAAGAGAAGAAAGTTCGTTGAAGATGTTCAACAGCGGCACAGTTGTGTTTAGAAGAAGGGTTTGTAACTTTGCCGGACGCTAATGCGCAATTTAATAATGTCCGGACGCAAGGTGCCATCTTCCCCTTCTTTCACCCTTTTTTCCTAATGAAGTGATCAACAATGCTAAAGGGTCCATAAGGATGGAGATCAAAGTGTGTCCTAACACATCCATTTTCATGAAAATGGAGTTATACGACCAGCTTGGAGTTATCGTGATTGGCTTCTTGTGAAAGGTCTTAATGCAATGAGGATTGTATCACGTGACACCATTGATAACGGTCACTTGTTGGAGATATAATGTATATACGGACCAAAAACTCTCCAAACCCCATTTTCCTCAGTACTTTTGTTAAGAAAAGCCATGAAAACCTATCACAAGCCTTTACCATATCCAGTTTGATAACTGTGTTGGTAGGCTTGCCCCTTACTCTAATTTCATGGACTATTTCTTGAACAAGAAGTTTGCTTTCCACAATGCTCCTACCTTTCACAAAACTTTTCTGTTAGGGTGATATAATATGTGGCAGCAGTTTCACTAGTCTCTCATGAATGATTCTAGAGAAAACTTTACTGATGAAATTGCTAAGGCTTATTGGTCTAAGATCAGAACATGTAATCACTTTCTTTTTCTTAGGTAATAACACTAGATTAGTACATGTTACATACCTAGGAAGCTCATGACCACAAAAGAAAGAATGTAATATAGTGATGATATCTTTATCAATGATGTCCCAGGTTGCTTGGAAGAATTTCCTTGTATATCCATCTGGACCCCCTGCATTATTAGCATTCAAACCAAAAACAACATTTTTAATTTCAGCTTCCTTTGAAAATTCATTAATCACCCTATTTTGTTCACCTGATATCACCTTTGGAATATGATTCGAGACTAAAAAGTTATTGATTATGATATTATGTAAATTGGTTCTGTAAAAAGGTGATTGCCTCTTCCACAATATCTTCTTCCCTGTCCAGCCACATGTCACGACCCAACCCCGTAGGCCGTGACTAGTGCCCGAATTGGGCACCCAAACACATTCATAAATTCGAGTCGCAAACAGATGGCTTATACAGACACAAATATCAAACGCTGCCTCAGATTATATCAAACTGACGCAAACACATCTCAAACACAGCCATATATATATATATATCAGAAGCCGACGAGGCTATCAAATGGCGCAACGGCCCAAAACATATACAAATGCGAGCCGACGAGGCTGCCACGGCGAATGGGATCGCCCAGAACAAATAACATACAAACACAACGTATTTAATAGGCATAACCCACATACATGTCCACGAGACCTCTAAACGGAGACAAACGGAATCATAAGACGGGACGGGGCCCCGCCGTGCCCCCCGAACAAATATATACAAATGCAACGAACGAATATATACCAAAATATGGCTCCGGAATAAGGGGAGCACTCCCAATCGAGCGAAGAGAGGGTGTCCTAAACGGTGGATCACCAAAGCGTGCGTACGTACTGCATGCGGGCATGAAACGCAGCCCCCGAAGAAAGGGGGTCAGTACGAAATATGTACTGAGTATGCAAAGCAGAAAATGTAGTATACAAATTTGGATCATACTCGAACAGAAGTACAGAAAGTAAATGTGTTTCCAAAATATCAAAATGTTTACTTTCAAAAATACAAGTCATGCATAAGGCTCAGAAAATATGGTCGCCCGCCCGTCGATGGCGCCATAACACCAGAAAGTTTCAAATCTTCGTATCCCCGTCACATATCATACACAGCATAACGCCATACACAACATAACACCAAATATAAGTGGAACCCGGCCCTCGAGCGAGGGGCTCGGTGAACCATAATCACAGCATAACACCGGAGTATAACAAAGTGCGCACGACAACAGAACCGACCCGGGACTCGGCGAAAGATATAACAGAATGCACGAACGGAGTCGTGAGTAACCATATGCATAAAATCATTATCATAGACTCAATTGATAAGTAAAATGATCATACTTAAAATCGGGATATTAGTCATGTCATATTTTGTCAAAAGTCATCAGAATTACAAAAGAAGAGTCGCGGGGCCCACAGACGGGTGTTGACCCGAGTCGGGCCCGCCTATGAAAAACATACTTATCATACATCATACAATCACCTACGAGCATATTGAGGCAATCCGAGCCTTTCTGTGAAAGATACGAGCGTTCATAGTTACAGAACTTTTAAAGGCCAAACTTTTTATGCAAAAGTTGAAAATCAAATATTTCAAAGACATCAAAAAAGCCAATATTTCATCATATCAACATACGAGTTCCAAGAAACGAATAAGAGTCATAAACATGCTCGGATTGCGAGAATTGAAAAGCTCGTGTCATAGCCTATTTGAAACTAAGGCATGCCAAAAGAAGAAAGGATTGAGCTTTACATACCTCGTACGCACTCAACGCTAGCTCAAACTCAAGACAAATCCAACCTACGTCTCGGGATGCCCAAGGTCTACAAACAAGTCATAATATGCCAAACATTAGCTAGAGACATTTGGGAATTTAATTCCAATTTAGCCCTTAATTCTACAGAAATTTGGGCAGCATTTCAACTTTAAATAGGCCAAACCGAGAATTTAACTCGCCAAATCAACAACAACAACAACCAATAGCAACATTAATAATCAATCCGAAAGGCAATACAACATTAATAACTCTCTTTCCCATCATTCAACAACTTTCAATATATTCAATTTAACGGCTCACCTTCAAGCCAACATCAACGCTTATATTCAAAGATACGAGCGTTCGTAGTTACGGAACTTTTTAAAGGCCAAACTTTTTATGCAAAAGTTGAAAATCAAATATTTCAAAGACATAAAAGCCAATATTTCATCATATCAACATACGAGTTCCAAGAAACGAATAAGAGTCATAAACATGCTCGGATTGCGAGAATTGAATTTTCGAAGCTCGTGTCATAGCCTATTTGAAACTAAGGCATGCCAAAAGAAGAAAGGATTGAGCTTTACATGCCTCGTACGCACTCAACGCTAGCTCAAACTCAAGACAAATCCAACCTACGTCTCGGGATGCCCAAGGTCTACAAACAAGTCATAATATGCCAAACATTAGCTAGAGACATTTGGGAATTTAATTCCAATTTAGCCCTTAATTCTACAGAAATTTGGGCAGCATTTCAACTTTAAATAGGCCATCCCCGAGAATTTAACTCGGCCAAATCAACAACAACAACAACAACAACAACCAACCTAGCAACATTAATAATCAATCCGAAAGGCAATACAACATTAATAACTCTCTTTCCCATCATTCAACAACTTTCAATATATTCAATTTAACGGCTTACCTTCAAGCCAACATCAACACTTATACATTCGAATACTAACCCGAACCCATACCAACAATATTCAAAGACATTCTAAGCAATTCATACAACATTTCAAACATTCCAAATAATACTCCCACTCACCCGAAAACTGCCCAAACCCGAGAACACCTCCATAACTCATCCCTCACTTCCAAATCATGATTTGCACCAACAATTCACATTCTAACAATGCTATTCTCATCAATATACAAATTACATTAAATGTACAATAACCTTCAAATCAGCCCACAACAATTACAACATCAATTTGAGTCATTAAACATTCATTTCCAACATAGAATTCATAACGACGACGACTAAAACATTAAGCGATATTAATTCATTTCTTGTCACATAAATGGCCTACATTCGGCCAACACCTCCCATCAACTTATATAGATGATTCTCATTCATTACTCCACTCTACAACAATCACAACATGCTACATAAGATCAATTCATCACCTCAACACAACACAACATACACACACCTCACACGGCTAACACACCATGCACACAACTCACTTCCAACATACTATTTTTCATGATATTCATCCATTTTAACATACTACAACATGCATACAACCTTTATAACACATAAAACATGATCAAATCTTACCTTTCTTCCTTCAACTTCACAATAGGCTAGGGTTTGCAATAATGAAAACTAGCGGGTTGATCGCTCCAACAACACTTCCACGCTACTTAGGGACCTCAAATTAGTGGATTTGCACCAAAGAAATAATTTTGGGATGGCTTAAATTGAAGTTGGTTTTTTTCTCACTTGGCCGAGAACCCCTTTTCTCTTCAACTTCTTGGTCTTTTTTTTCTTTTCTAAGTGTGGGAATGAATAAGGATGACTAGTTGATCATCTTTTGTGCTTATATGAATATGGAACAAGTGTCCTTGGCCCACACCATGTGTTGGAGCAATAAAAATTGAACACAATTTGTGTGGGCCATTCCTCTAAGCCACACGGCCAAGTGCAAGAAAAATGCATGATTTTCAAGTTTCACAAATCCCATTTTTGGTCCCAAATTTTCCTAATTGTTCCATACCAACAAATTCATGCACAAGTTATGTCTCAAAATAAAATCGAAGGTCAAAAGTCTCGACTTTGTATCCCGGAATGGTTTGGACCCTAACTTATCATAGTTAATCCGGATTGTCCCAATGCACCAAATACGGGTTCTAACATCCTCCCCCCCTTTAGAACATTCGTCCCCGAATGTTAATTAACCTTACGGGATCTTATAAGCACTCGGGGGAGTTTCTTTTACAACTATCATAGCAATTCATTTATCAAGCAACATAGTCAAGTAAAGAAGTTAGATTACCTGTAGGCACTGGAAACAAGTGAGGATACTTCTTCTTCGTCCCTCCTCGCTTCCTGTGTCACTTCCTCTCGGTTATTATTCGCCACAAAGACTTTAACTTAAGCCACATCTTTATTCCGCAACTTTCTTACTCGACGATCCAATATGGCTACAGTCGCTCCTCATAAGATAGCTCCTCTGTGACCCGAATATCATCTACGAAATATTCGGGAGGGGTCACCAATACATTTACGAAGCATAGAAACATAGAATACGGATGTCTTTGCTCCCAATCAATTGCGTAGATCTAACTCGTAGGCAACCTTGCCTATTTTACTAATGATCCGATATGGCCCAATATATCTCGGACCGAGCTTTCCTTTCTTGCCGAATCTCATAACACCTTTCATAGGCGACACAAGGAATACCAATCACCGGTGCGAAACTCTAAATGTCGACGGCGATTATCCGTATAAGATATTCATCGACTGCGAGCCGCTAACAACCGCTCCCGAATGAGTTTCACCTTATCCACCGCCTCGCCGGACCACATACGGGCCAATCAACTCGCCTCCCCAACATCAAACCAACCGATCGGTGACCTACACTTTCGCCATACAACGCCTCGTACGGTGCCATCCGAATACCGGAGTGGTAGTTGTTATTATAAGCAAATTCAACAAGCGGCAAATGATCATCCCGCCTACCTCTCGAAATCAATAACACAGCCCGCAACATATCTTCCCGGCGTCGAATAGTGCGCTCTCCGTCCGTCGTCGGACCGGGGATGAAATCGTCGAGACTCACTCCGGGTCCCCAATCCCTCCCGAAATGATCTCCGTAAATTGGCCGTCGAACCGGGCACCTCTCCGTCGGAGATAATAGATATGGGACCTCCGTGAAGTCGCACAATCTCCTTAATATAAAGCCCGGCATAATCCTCACCGAGTAGTAGTCCGGACCGGAAGAAAATGGGCTGATTTCGTCAGCCGATCAACAATAACCCAAATGGAATCATACCTCCGTAGAGTGCGAGATAAACCTGTAATAAAATCCATATTAATGATTTCCCACTTCCACGACGGTATCTCCATCTCCTGTAATAGCCCACCGGGCTTCTGGTGCTCGATCTTGACCTGCTGACAATTCGGGCACTGAGCGACGAACTCTGCTATATCTCTTTTCATACCATCCCACCAATATAAACATCTGAGATCATGGTACATCTTCGTCGACCCTGGGTGAACAGAATAACGGGCATAATGTGCCTCGCCCATAACCTGTCGCCGCAACCCTGCAACGTCAGGTACACATAATCTGCCCCTATGTAATAATACCCCATCGGATGTAATCTCGAACGGAGTCTTCTCCTGTGCCGGGGCTGTGTCTCTGTACTGAGCCAGAATAGGATCCTCATACTGATGCCGCTTAATATCTTCTGTAATAGAGGATTCAGCAATACCTCGAATGTAAACCCCAACATCTCAGAATCGCCAAACGAACTCCAAGACTAGCTAGCGATGGATCTCACGAACCATTTCTTTCCTCTCGATGGCACGTACGCTAGGCGCCCATCGACTTACGGCCGAGTGCATCTCGCCACAACATTAGCTTTCCCGGATGGTAGAGAATATCAACATCATAATCTTTTAGCAACTCTAACCACCTCCTCCGCCGCAAGTTACGGCTCCTTCGCTTAAAGATGTACTGGAGGCTCTTATGATCTGTATAAATATCAACGTGAAAACTATATAAATAATGTCTCCACATCTTCAAAGCATGAATTGTTATATCCCGTGTTTTCGCCTATTCGGAAATTTTGAAATAATTGTGACTTGTATGTCATGAGTCAATATCTTGATCTTAATTAATATATCTATGTTGTTCATGGAAAAAAATATTGGCGCAAAGACATCGGAGAAGGCCAAGGGCAAAATTAGAATTTCAAAAATTAGTTTCGGGAATTACAAAACAAGATTTGAAGCTAATTGGGCTCAACAAAAATTAAGAGAAAAATGAGGCCCAAGGTGAGGGGGTGGCCGGCCAACAAGGCTTGGCCCAAGCCCATGTCACATGATGATCATGTGACTCTTTAATTAATTAAGAGAGAGTATATATATGTGTTCATCCATAGAAGTTTCAAGACAAATTGAGAAGGAGAAAAACAAAGAACAAGAGCAAGAACAAGAGAAGGCCACGGCCAAGAGAGAGAAAGAGAAAGGGAAAGAAAAAAAAATCTTCAAGCCTTCAACTTTGATTCAAGAATTATAATTTTCTTGTATTCCTACTAAATTCAAGATTCTCTACAAGGTGGCATAACTAGTGTGGCAAGAAAGTGACTTTGGTGGCAAGGAGAACTTATTGGAAAAAGGTAAGATTTCTATGTTTTCATGTTATGGAATAAGTATATATGTTATAAGGATTGGAATTAGAAAAGAATCATGGAGTTGTGATGCATGTGTGTGTGAAACCGTGTGTGTGTGTGTGTGTGGTAAATCATGGCCGTGAGCCATAGTGTAGTGAAGGGGAGATGAAATGGAATTTATTTAGTGCGTTAGTTGTGTCGTTGTGGCATTTACGATGTAAATGAATGTTTAACGAGTTGAGTTGGCATTGAAAATGGTTGCGGATTGTTATGGGGAATTATATGATTTTCATATAGTTTTTATATAATTGTGAAAGTAAGATTTTAAATGTAAATTATGGTTGTTGTTGATGAATTTGGGAGGAAACAATGTAAGTAGGTAGTGTTGTCGTATTCGTTGAAGTTTCGGATAAAATATGGAATTGTTGAATATTGGATATAAGGCTTGAAATATTCTTGGTTTATGTTTGAATGATCTTAAATTAGTATGTAAACATGAAAGTATTGATATTGATTTATAAGTGCAAAGTTGGAATTGGGGTTGTTGCATTGTTTGAAAAAGAAGACTATTTCCGCTAGAATGCGTTTCTAGTCGATTGTTGATATTGTTGATCTCATTGTTGGTATGGTTGTTGTTATTTTGGCCGAGTTTGAATCTCGGGGATGTTGTAGATATAGGGGAGATGCTGCCCAAATTTTTATAGACAAGTATTGGTTAAGATTGGAATTTTAAGCCTTATGAATAGTAATTGGTAAATGTGACCATTTGTAGATTTTGGAGCAAACGGGATTTGAGTTTGAGCGAGCATAAAGCGCCCACAAGGTATGTAAAGCCTACCTTTTCTTCGTTTGGCATGTCCTAGTCATACTAGGCTAAAATCGGAACCTCAGGGAAAATTCTACTCTTGGAAATCTGAGTTTGATTTTGAGTGCTATTCATTCAGCGCATTTGAACTATAATTTTTACATTTGGGTGAAAGAATGCTTAAACCTCCATAACTTCCGCAAATGTATCCGAATCGCTCCGAAACTTTCATAGGTGACTTTAGGGATCCTAATGTTTGCAATTCATGTCCGCCGCCTCGACTTGACCTGAGGTGGGCCCGCCAGTCCCGAGAATTCCCTTATTTGGTTTGTTTGTCTCATTTTCGTATGATATGAAAAGGAAACGTTTGCCTATGACTCCAAGGTCCGTTTGAAATGCCCTATAATGTTATTTGAACGTTCTTCATTATGAATGGTACTAAATTTTCCGAGAATAACCTACGATGTATTTTTTTTGAAAAATTGATAACTTGAAAGTCCGCGACTTTTGTATATTAATTCCGATGTTAGTAAATATATTTGGTCATCGGATTTTGGAAGGTAACTTAATTATTTGCTTGCTCATATGCATGTGATTTTGATACATGATTATGATTTCCAAAGTTCGGTTTGATATGTTACCGAGTGGCATGCAAAAGGAGATTTGATTGGACTATGGTCCTAATATGTAAATAATGGTTCGTTCTGATTAATTTATTAAATGTTGGTAAATGTCTATGTTGCATATGATTTATGAATGTTTTACATTGTATATGACTCCTACGATTCTGCTCGTGCACATTATGGTTACTTCCTTCGCCGAATCCCGGGCCGGTTATTATCGTGTGCACAATCTGAAGTATGATGAGATTCCGAAGTATGATGAGCGTCTGAAATATGATCTGATTCTGATATATGTTATGATACGACGTATGACGAGTTCTGAAATATGATATGGCTCTGAAATGTGATATGATTTTGAAACATGATACGATTTGGAGGAGATGTTCGGAGAATATACAAAAACTTCCGAAGTATGATGAGTTGTGGCGCCCAAGGCAGGAGGGGCGACCACGTTCCGTCCGCCGGGTCCCATCATGGACCATATATGACATATGTTTTTGACATACATGATTTGTGTTTACAAAATGAGTATCGACATTCGATTATTATATTTGTTGTTTTACGTACTTCGTATATGATTTCGGTAAGTGATATATGCGTATAATGTATATGACACCACACTTTGAGTCCCCTCACTAGGGGGCCGGGTACGATATGTATGTATGATGATGCCATGATCGATTATGATATGATTTGGCTTACCGACATATGTATATGCATGATAAGCGGTTTCGCCAAGGCAAATTATATTTTTTCCGGTTTTCTATACTTATTTCTATAACCCTCGTTCCGGTTTTGATTCGTTTAATGCATTTTCTCGCTTTACATACTCGGTACATATTTCGTACCGACCCCTTTCTTCGGGGGGCTGCGTTTCATGCCGCGCAGTACGAATGCGTTCGGTTTGGGTGAGCGTCGACTTAGGACTCTGTTCGGCTATTTTGGAGTGCTCCTTCGTAAGGAGCCCACTTTTTGGTACAGACTCTTCTGTTATGTATATATTTGCGTACATTTATTCCGGGTACGGCGGGGCCCTGTCCCGTCATATGATCCTGCTATGACTCTTAGAGGCCTGTAGACATGTACATGGGTTGTGGGTAGCACTATTCGGTTATGTCTGTGTTCTGTACACTCCCAGATTTTATGTATGATCTGTATCTATATATATAAGCTTGTATATGTGTCACCGTGGTTGTTTTATATAAATATAAGTCCATAATAGTTGCTATGAACGGGTTACGATTAGTAAAGGGTACGAAGTGCCGGCTCGGGCACGAGTCACGACCTTCGGGGTTGGGTCGTGACAGAAGTGGTATCAGAGCGGTTAGTCCTCGGAATGTCTACGAGCCGTGTCTAGTAGAGTCTCGTTTATCGGTGTGTTGTGCACCACATCTATAAATGAGGAGGCTACGGGACATTTAGGATATCATCCTTTCCTTCGATCTTAGATCGTGCGATAGTAGCCGTATTGTCGGGGATGACTCCTCCTAACGAATCGTTATGTTTTCGACGATGCCTCCGAGAAAGGTGACATACCGCCGGAAGGGCAAGTCTACGGCGCAGGGGAGACCGGCCGGGCCCCGAGAGAGTCACTAGGGCCCGTGCTTAGTTCGAGCCGAGAGATTGCACCCCGTCGGCCGGTTCCGCTCCGCTACCCCATCACCATCGAGGGGGCATGAAGAATCGGCCGGCCGGGGACGGAGGCGCTCCACCGCCCGCCCCCGAGGTCCGAGTGCCCGAGCCTCCGCCCCCTCGCCCGGGGCGGAGGACGGCCTTATGAGGGATGCGTTCGTTCACTTACCGGGCGGTAGCGGGGCGGTCCGCAGGCACGGGCGGGGGATGACCGTGCGGACGACGTGACGGCCGAGAGGGCTGTTGTTCCCCGACGACGTGTCCGCCGAGTTCTTCGGGTCAAAGCTTGAGGAGGACCCTTAGGGAGTTTATCGAGAGAGATGCGGCGTACGCGCGGCTTGTTAGGGCCTCCGAGGGCGAGTCGGTAGAAGTTGGCGTCGTATCGGCCGCACGATATAGCGACCAACCGGCATAGTCATGGGAGTTGTCCAGAGGTGAGGGGGCTCCCCCAGCCGTATGGGACGAGTTCGTGGAGGCCTTTCTTGGCCATTTTCTACCCCCAGAGACTAGGCGGGCCAGGGTTCACAGATTTATACATTTAAGGCAGCGCGGAAGGAGTGTCAAGGAGTACAGTC
The DNA here is from genome assembly GCF_029784015.1 of Lycium ferocissimum. NCBI lineage: Eukaryota > Viridiplantae > Streptophyta > Magnoliopsida > Solanales > Solanaceae > Lycium > Lycium ferocissimum. The sequence continues at coordinate 22,439 of NW_026717778.1, forward strand.
TGGAGTTTGATTCTTTGGCTAGATACGCGCCTCATATTGTGGCTCACATGACGGACAGAGTGCACCAGTTTGTGATGGGACTGGATGATTATCTGATAGACAGCTGTATGGCGATGGCTTCCCAGACTCGGGCATGGATATCGCACGGTACAAAGCCTATGCCCGGGCGTGGAGGACCGGCACGGGGGCGTCGACCCGGCGGGAGTTACGCGGGGGCCGGCCCGAAAAGGGCTAGGTTAGCCGGGTATTACGGAGATTTTCGAGGCGGGCGGCCTCGGCGGCGCGGCGGATATTCTCTCGGCCCGGCCGAGTACGCCCCCACGGTTCGCGGATAGGAGGCCGGGCGAGTACGGGGGTATTCGGGAGGGCGGTCGAGCTCCAAAGCTTCGAGAGTCGCGAGAGGGACGGAGGTTCGCCGGTCGAGGCCACCTATACCTCGGTGTTCTCCTTTGCGGGGATACCACCGGGAGAGTGCTACCGTGCCGGTGCTTGTTTTGCTTTTGGCCGTTAGGGCTATGTTATAAGAGATTGTCCGTACGAGAGGTGGTCCGGGTGGTGCGGCTCGGCTTACGGAGTCGATTCGATCCATCTTTTCCTTCGTAGCGATGCGCCCCACGGGCGGGGTATGCCGGTGCCCGGCGGGCCGCGGCAGGTCGTGGCGAGCCTCCAGTTCTAGCGGTCCCTCGAACCGCATATATGCTCTGACTAGCCGACGGGATCAGGAGGCGACACCGGATGTGGATACAGGTATATGAGCCTTTATTATAATATTTCTATGTATGTGCAATTACTGTGTGTATGTCATTAGACAGCGATAAGTAGAAATTTAGAAGTCGATAACGGAATATGTATAAGTAACGGCGGTCAAGGTGTGTCCGTCGCTATTAAGGACCCGGGAGACTAAGACGAAGAATGGTTGTACTCATAGGTGACAATGAATATGTAGGATTGAGAGAGGGGCAAAATAGTAATTGTGTCACGAGGGCGTCCGGAAATCTGTCAAGACTTTAATTTACTCCAAATTACGTGGTGAGGGTCCAGTAGTCAGCTGAACGCGATTATGTTAACGTTAGAGCACCGTATTTCGTCGTAGTCCCGAAGTTAAGCGTGCTAGAGTGAGGGAAATTCTAGGATGGGTGACCCTCCTGGGAGGTTTCTGCAAGTCTCACAACCTTAGCCAAAAGAGCAAATGAGGAACTAGAGTAGTCTAAAAGGGACTTAGAATATACTGAGTAGATGAAAAATTTTAAGAGGTCGCGTAGGCCGGAGCAGTCCAGACCGGGAAAAGAAAGAAGAGGCGTCACAGTCCTGGGATTAGGGTGGATTTGAGTAGTGTTTAGGAATCTTTCGAAATGGGATGTTGGCAAGTATGTAGATGTACAGGGAAGCATGTGATACCCCTACATTCGCGGGTGTATGTATTCCGGCAACCAATGTAACGATATTTGGAAGGCGTTAATTGGACAGGATAATGAAATTTGATTGAAAAGAAAATTCTAATGCGATGATATTTGGAGAGAAAGTGAGTGGGTAAAAGGAACTCGGATGAGAATGTGGAAACATCGCGAACGGATGTGTGGTAACGGTACTTTTGCGGTAAGACAACGATTAGAGTGAGTAGTGAAACGTCGACAGGGAAATTTTCGTAAGTCACTAAAGCATTAATGAAAGTGGTCTGACTCTGACCATAATTCTGTATGTTATACTTCTGCGCCCCTGATTTTGATGAGGCTCTATCTATTATGCCTCTGTACTTCTGAATCTGATCACGTTTCTGTCTGATATACCTCTGTACGTCCGACTCTGATTACAAATCTGTCTGATATATCTCTGTACGTCTAACTCTGATCACGGATCTATCTGGCATACTTCTATACGTCTGGCTCGGGACGTGTCCGTCCGACATAATTCAATACATTTGACTCTGATCATGCACCCGTCCGATATGCTTCTGTGCGTCTGGCTCTAATTGTGAATATGTTTGATATAATGCGGGGTTACAATAACGTTGTAAGGAACCGAGAAGTGTGGTGAGGTGCGAGATGTTGACGGCTAGATTGAAAAAGAAAGGACAATCACATCGTTAAATATAGAAACAAGAGATATGCTGGGATAGAAAAAGCAGGAATCGGGAAGTGAATGCCCCATAAGTGATCCGAGTAAATACGGGTATGTAGTTGGCAAAAGGACCTCCCCGAATTACTGTGATATACTCCGAGGTTAATTTAACATTCGAGGACGAATGTTCTAAAGGGGGGGAGGATGTTATATCCCGTGTTTTTGCCTATTCGGAAATTTTGAAATAATTGTGACTTGTATGTCATGAGTCAATATCTTGATCTTAATTAATATATCTATGTTGTTCATGGAAAAAAATATTGGCGCAAAGACATCGGAGAAGGCCAAGGGCAAAATTGGAATTTCGAAAATTAGTTTCGGGAATTACAAAACAAGATTTGAAGCTAATTGGGCTCAACAAAAATTGAGAGAAAAATGAGGCCCAAGGTGAGGGGTGGCCGGCCAACAAGGCTTGGCCCAAGCCCATGTCACATGATGATCATGTGACTCTTTAATTAATTAAGAGAGAGTATATATATGTGTTCATCCATAGAAGTTTCAAGACAAATTGAGAAGGAGAAAAACAAAGAACAAGAGCAAGAACAAGAGAAGGCCACGGCCAAGAGAGAAAGAGAAAGGAAAAAAAAAATCTTCAAGCCTTCAACTTTGATTCAAGAATTATAATTTTCTTGTATTCCTACTAAATTCAAGATTCTCTACAAGGTGGCATAACTAGTGTGGCAACAAAGTGACTTTGGTGGCAAGGAGAACTTATTGGAAAAAGGTAAGATTTCTATGTTTTCATGTTATGGAATAAGTATATATGTTATAAGGATTGGAATTAGAAAAGAATCATGGAGTTGTGATGCATGTGTGTGTGAAACCGTGTGTGTGTGTGTGTGGTAAATCATGGCCGTGAGCCATAGTGTAGTGAAGGGGAGATGAAATGGAATTTATTTAGTGCGTTAGTTGTGTCGTTGTGGCATTTGCGATGTAAATGAATGTTTAACGAGTTGAGTTGGCATTGAAAATGGTTGCGGATTGTTATGGGGAATTATATGATTTTCATATAGTTTTTATATAATTGTGAAAGTAAGATTTTAAATGTAAATTATGGTTGTTGTTGATGAATTTGGGGAGGAAACAATGTAAGTAGGTAGTGTTGTCGTATTCGTTGAAGTTTCGGATAAAATATGGAATTGTTGAATATTGGATATAAGGCTTGAAATATTCTTGGTTTATGTTTGAATGATCTTAAATTAGTATGTAAACATGAAAGTATTGATATTGATTTATAAGTGCAAAGTTGGAATTGGGGTTGTTGCATTGTTTGAAAAAGAAGACTATTTCCGCTAGAATGCGTTTCTAGTCGATTGTTGATATTGTTGATCTCATTGTTGGTATGGTTGTTGTTATTTTGGCCGAGTTTGAATCTCGGGGATGTTGTAGATATAGGGGAGATGCTGCCCAAATTTTTATAGACAAGTATTGGTTAAGATTGAAATTTTAAGCCTTATGAATAGTAATTGGTAAATGTGACCATTTGTAGATTTTGGAGCAAACGGGATTTGAGTTTGAGCGAGCATAAAGCGCCCACAAGGTATGTAAAGCCTACCTTTTCTTCGTTTGGCATGTCCTAGTCATACTAGGCTAAAATCGGAACCTCGGGAAAAATTCTACTCTTGGAAATCCGAGTTTGATTTTGAGTGCTATTCATTCAGCGCATTTGAACTATAATTTTTACATTTGGGTGAAAGAATGCTTAAACCTCCATAACTTCCGCAAATGTATCCGAATCGCTCCGAAACTTTCATAGGTGACTTTAGGGATCCTAATGTTTGCAATTCATGTCCGCCGCCTCAACTTGACCTGAGGTGGGCCCGCCAGTCCCGAGAATTCCCTTATTTGGTTTGTTTGTGATACAAGAACGGAAACGCGGAAACGAGAAATTAAGAAGATAAACAAAAGGAAAAGAAAAGATAGATAATTTGACACAACTTAAGATTCGATTTAGCAACCAAAGTTATATTAAAACTAAGACCTCTAAATTATCATCAAAAGAAACACCAAATTCTTAAGGTGACCTCAGGGAAACAAAGTCCCAAGCAACCAACCTTCTCAACAAAGAATTCAACCAAAAGCTTCAACAAGCTCTCATCTCTCATGCTCCCAATGGAGTCTTACAATTTCACAATTTCAATATTTCATATCATAAAAGTCTCCAAAGATGTGATCCCTAGCTCGGCTTGAAATGGATATTCTTGATGAAGCTCGGCTTGTATCATTCTCCCCTTCTTGAAAAGGATTCATCCTCAAATCTAAACCTTGCAAAACCATAGGGAAGACAAGCAACAACAAGGTCCTCAAAGGATGAGGGTTAGTGTTAGAGTAGCCTACTCTACGAACATGCCAACTATGCACACACTTGTGATATAACCAAGTATCAACCATGATTAAGAAGAACAAGCTCTCATATAGAGCACTATGAACTTGGTTATCACAAAGAACATGAAATGAATATATCATAGAGGAACCAATGGTTTCAAAATACCGAAAAGGCAATACCACATTGATTCTACTAGACATGACACACAAATTTGAAATATCATTGGGGTCAAACGGGAAAAATATCCACACATCGTGGCCAAGAGAACAACTATCTACCCCATTAGACCCCTCCCCAACATAAGATGCACCCCTAACACAAGCATGAATGTCATCATATGCGAATAGATAGTAAAGAAAGGTTTCACACAAAACAACTTCATCTATAGTGTCTTCACATGTAGCTTCACTATTAAATTCAAGTACATGATCAAGCATACTACTAAGACTCGGAACACACAAGGAAGAGTTAACACTTTGCAAGCAAGTATCACCTCTCTTTTCAAAACACTCCTTCACCACAAGTGTATTATCATTTCCCAAGGGGAGTTTTCTATCATAAGGAAGAGCGTCGTCATTCCATAGTGGATTTTCAAATACCATGTAGTCCCCAAAAGTGGCTACATTTTCAACATTACAATACATTCCACTAGGCACTTCACTCTCATTAGTCGTGTTATCATCAAATAAGACATTATCTTTAAAGAGAGAATAATCAATGAACAATGGTAAGCCGAAGCATGTAATTTCATTCTCAAAAAGACAAATGTCATTTTTCAAAGTACCTTCATTTACATGACTATCCACATGACACACATCACCATCACAAACGGGAGTCTCATCACTCGACATAAAGATAAAGCCAAGAGACTCATTTCCACATTTATCAAAAAAGGGTGGGGTGTCAAACTCATTCAAATGATCAACTAGAACCACGTCATCACTAATCGGAGGTTCATTAATCACATCACAAAATTCTTCGACTAGTGGACTAACATTACACTCAAGTTGATCACATGATAATGTATTTTCATTCAAAGCACAAGTGTCAACACTAGGTGGACACAAATCAATCTTGCAAGAAGAATCAATTCGGTCATCTAAAAGATCAACTAGTGTAGGGACACTTTCAACAATGACATTATCATCACATGGTAAAGAATCATTAAAGTCACACAACGACAAGCTACTACTCACACTCACATCGCAAACTTGTACATTCAAAGAGTTGGAAGTGTTGAGTTTAGCTATCGTACTTGAAGTTCACACGAAGAATCTTCTTTAGTTGACAAGGTTTCCGTGGGTGGAGATTTTGCAACCTTGCATTCATTGTCTCTTGTGGAATAGGTTGTGGAAAGAGAAGACTCCCACATTTGTCCACTACATACTTGTGCCCCTCTCTTTCATAGGTAACTCTATGAGTTTTGAACCAATCAAGCTCTCTTCGTCGTTTCTCCTTACTTTGCGATTTCTATCCTACTCTCTAGGTGATCCATTTGACTATTCAAACTCCCTACCTTGTTGTTCATATCATGCAACAACCTCATCAAATCAACAAGTGTAGGTTCGGTGGGAACTTGCGTTTCTCCTCCTTGATTAGCCATTAGTACCTATTTAAGAAACTCAACAAAGCAAGCAAACACGTTACGTTAGTTAAAAATAACTCACTTTAAACGCTCGAAGTATGCGCACCTTTTGAATGCCTCACAAATTGCTTCGGCTAATGGTTGTATGCTTGTTAATCCGGTTGGGTCACAAGGTCCCGTTCACTACTCGAGGTCAAGAGTGGATTCTTATCGACTCGAAGAAAGAAAGGATGACTCAATTTAAAACAAACGCACTTGAATCAAGAAATTAACGATGAAGTTGTAAAACGAGAAAAGAACGAAAAGAATTGGCTTGAAAGAAAGGACTCAAGAACTAATTAACAACCAAGTAAGGATCAATTACTAGTTGTTAATTAGCTAGGAGAATCAAAGAAGTGAGAAGAAGAAGAGAACAAAACTTGGCCAAACACTTAGACAAATTTGGGAAGTTTTTGGCCAACACTTAAAAATTCGGACTGCTTGCCTCACGTTTTTATAACACCCATAACTTTTTCTTCAGACCTCTGATTGATGAACGGCTTGTTGATTCGGAAAGTAGACTCTCTGAACTGGAATTTACATATATTATGGGTCCCGTAACTCCTTATACACACAAAGATATGCCCTCTCAAAGTTGGATCAAAATCTGCCAACACTTAGAAAAATTTTATAAGTGTCAAAAACTCCCACTCTCTGAATTTGGCCCCCACGCGCCCGTCAGAGGCGCGTCAGACTGCTGACGTCATCGCTGACGTGGCAGATGATGTGGCACTTTTTGTTTTTTTTTTTTTGAAAAATCAGAAATTTAGAGTAAGTATTTCTGATTTTTTTCTTACTTGGGCCCACAAACACTTTTTCACAACTTTATTTGGCAACTTTTGGATCAAATAGCCCTTTGGAGAGTCTTCTTCCTTATGAAGATTTGAAGGTCTTCAAGAACACAAGAACAATTCAAAAATTCAACTACTCTCAAACCAACTCCAAATTAGCTCAAATTTCGGATTTAAGTTCTCTTTGATGTAGAGAACAAAACCCAATAGGTTTCAACCTTCAATTTCAACCAAATCACAAGACCCACTCTTTCAAGTTCTTGAGTTCTTCAAAGCTTCAAATACCAAAAATGGTAGATCTTTCAAAAATACTCCAAATCACTTCAAATTTTGGATTCTTAACCTTCTTCACTAGGAGAATACAACCCAATGACTTTAAAGCTCTAATTTCTACTTCTTCTTCAAAACCCACATTCAAGTTCTAAAACCTTCAAGCTCCAACAATGGTAAATGACTCAATATGACTCCAAATAACTTGAAACTCAAGATCTAGACTCAAAAAACACTAGGGAACTCAAATCTAGTGTCAAAAACAACAAACAAGGACAGATTAAACACGAATTTGAATTTTCGAATTTCTGATTTTTTTTTTTGAATTTCGAATTTTTATTTATTTATTTTTTATTTTTTTAGAATCAAATCCCAAGCTAGATTTGTTGAAACAAACCTAATTTAGGCTCTGATACCAATTGATACAAGAACGGAAACGCGAAAACGAGAAATTAAGAAGATAAACAAAAGGGAAAGAAAAGATAGATAATTTGACACAACTTAAGATTCGATTTAGCAACCAAAGTTATATTAAAACTAAGACCTCTAAATTATCATCAAAAGAAACACCAAATTCTTAAGGTGACCTCAAGGGAAACAAAGTCCCAAGCAACCAACCTTCTCAACAAAGAATTCAACCAAAAGCTTCAACAAGCTCATCTCTCATGCTCCCAATGGAGTCTTACAATTTCACAATTTCAATATTTCATATCATAAAAGTCTCCAAAGATGTGATCCCTAGCTCGGCTTGAAATGGATATTCTTGATGAAGCTCGGCTTGTATCAGTTTGTCTCATTTTCGTATGATATGAAAAGGAAACGTTTGCTTATGACTCCAAGGTCCGTTTGAAATGCCCTATAATGTTATTTGAACGTTCTTCATTATGAATGATACTAAATTTTCCGAGAATAACCTACGATGTATTTTTTTTGAAAAATTGATAACTTGAAAGTCGCGACTTTTGTATATTAATTCCGATGTTAGTAAATATATTTGGTCATCGGATTTTGGAAGGTAACTTAATTATTTGCTTGCTCATATGCATGTTATTTTGATACATGATTATGATTTCCAAAGTTCGGTTTGATATGTTACCGAGTGGCATGCAAAAGGAGATTTGATTGGACTATGGTCCTAATATGTAAATAATGGTTCGTTCTGATTAATTTATGAATGTTTTACATTGTATATGACTCCTACGATTCTGCTCGTGCACATTATGGTTACTTCCTTCGCCGAGTCCCGGGCCGGTTATTATCGTGCGCACAATCCGAAGTATGATGAGATTCCGAGTATGATGAGCGTACGAAATATGATCTGATTCTGATATATGTTATGATACGACGTATGACAAGTTCTGAAATATGATATGGCTCTGAAATGTGATATGATTATGAAACATGATACGATTTGGAGGAGATGTTCGGAGAATATACAAAAACTTCCGAAGTATGATGAGTTGTGGCGCCCAAGGCAGGAGCGGCGACCACGTTCGGTCCGCCGGGTCCCATCATGGACCATATATGACATATGTTTTTGACATACATGATTTGTGTTTACAAAATGAGTATGCTGACATTCTGATTATTATATTTGTTTTCTGTACTTCGCATATGATTTCGGTAAGTGATATGCGTATAATGTATATGACACCACACCGAGTCCCTCACTAGGGGGCCGGGTACGATATGTATGTATGATGATGCCATGATCTGATTATGATATGATTTGGCTTACCGACATATGTATATGCATGATAAGCGGTTAGAAGGCAAATTATATTTTTTCCGGTTTCTATACTTATTTTTATAACCCTCGTTCCGATTTTGATTTCGTTTAATGCATTTTACTTTACATACTCGGTACATATTCGCATCGACCCCCTTTCTTCGGGGCTGCGTTTCATGCCGCGCAGGTACAGGTACTCGTTTGGGTGAGCCGTCAGCTTAGGACTCCTGTTCAGCTATTTTGGAGTGCTCCTTCGTCCGGAGCCCACTTTTGGTACAGACTCTTCTGTTATGTATATATTTGCGTACATTTATTCCGGGTACGGCGGGGCCCTGTCCCGTCATATGATTCTGCTATGACTCTTAGAGGCCTGTAGACATGTACGTGGGTTGTGGGTAGCACTATTCGGTTATGTCTGTGTTCTGTACACTCCCAGATTTTATGTATGATCTGTATCTATATATATAAGCATGTATATATGTCACCGTGGTTGTTTTATATAAATATAAGTCTATAATAAGTTGCTATGAACAGGTTACGATTAGTAAAGGGTACGAGTGCCCAGTTCGGGTACGAGTCACGACCTTCGGGGTTGGGTCGTGACATGAATCACCGCGGCTAGCTCCAAATCGTGAGTAGGATAATTCTTTTCATGTTTTCTGAGCTGCCGGGAAGCATAAGCCATCACCCTCGCCGTCGCATCAACACACCCCAAACTAATACCGGAGGCATCACAATAAATCACATACCCATCCGAGCCCTCGGGAAGTGTCGGGACGGAGCCGTAGTCAACTTCTCTTTCGACGGGAGCTACGCCGCAAGCATCCGACCACCGAAACTTAGCTCCCCTTCCGAGTCGGCCCTTGTCAAAGGCGGCGAAATAAAAAGCAAACTTCTCTACGAACCTCCCGTAATAACCGGCCAATCCCGTAAATCTACGCACCTCGGTCGCGTCGTAGGTCTAGGCCAATTCTTTACGGCCTCAATCTTCTGGGTATCCACCCGGACGCCATCAGCCCTAATAATATGCCCCAGAAATGCCACTGAAGACAGCCAGAATTCACACTTAGAAGATTTTAGCATACAGCTTCTGGTGTCGAAGTGTGCCAAGTACCGTCCTCAGATGATCTGCATGTTCTGCTTTTGATCGAGAATAAACCAGGATGTCATCAATGAACACAATCATGAACATGTCTAAGAACGGTCTGAATACCGATTCATCGGGTCCATAAATACTGGGCATTTGTCGGCCCAAATGACATCACTCGAATTCATAGTGCCCATATCGGGCCCCGAATCTTTGTCTTGGGAATATCAGCCTCTCGTACCCGTATTCGATGATAGCCTCGACCGCAGTCTATCTTCGAGAAACACCGGCACCGCAAATCGATCAAACAAATCATCAATCCGGGGAGAGGGATACTTATTCTTGATGGTTACCTTTATTCACCAGTAATCAATGCACATCATACGGCGATCCATCCTTCTTTCTCACAAACAATACCGGCGCTCCCCGGGGTGATGTACTGGCCTAATAAAGCCCTTATCTAATAAGTCTCTCACCGCTCCTTCAATTCTTTTAATTCAGTGCCATTACTGTACGGAGGAATAGAGATAGGTGAGTATCTGCAACAAATCAATAGCAAACTCTACCTCCCGCTCGGGGGAAGACACGGAAGCTCATCCGGGAATACATCTAAGAATTCATTAACCACTCGGGACGGCGAAGAGTCGGAGCCTGCGCTTCTAAATCATGAACACGGACCGGATGATAAATATGCCCACTTTCGATCATTTTCCTTGCCTTGAGGTATGAAATAAACTTATCCCTCGACGATCTTTATTACACGCCCACTCATGAGTGGCTCCTTTAAAAATTGAAACGGACTATCTTCTTTTGACAGTCAACATTAGCATAACAAGAAGCTAGCCAATCCATACCCATAATTATATCGAACTCGGTCATATCTAACTGCACGGTATCCGCCTTAGTGCGGCGGCCACAAATAATTACCGAACGGAGGTCTATAAATCGGCCCGGCTATAACGAATCCCCATCGGTGTAGCTACCTCAAAAGGCTCTATCGGCTCGATTCTATCCCAATTTTATTAGCAACAAGTGGGAGAAATATATGATAATGTAGAACCGGGGATCAATCGGTGCGTACACGTCTCGAGAGAAGACCGATGTATACGTAACAATATTAGGCGACGCCTCCCGGTCTGTCCGGCTGACAATGCAAATGCGGTTCGAAGGACCGCTAGAATCGGGAACTCCGCCACGACCCCTGCCTCGGCCTGGGCGGGTGTACCTCGCCCCACGGGGGGCGCATAGCTACCGAGGATGAAGATGAACCACGCGGCGGCCCGGTGGGCGAGCTGCTGCCGGCGCACCGCACCGCCTCTAGCGGACAATCCCTCATCGGATGGCCCCGACGGCCACAAGTAAAGCACGCCGGTGGCACAAAAACACTCTCCCGAGTGCGCTCCCACGGTGGGAACACGAGTGCGGGTGGTCTCATCCCCGGCCGGAACCTCTCGTCCCAGCGCGGAGCACCGAAAGGCTCGGAGCTGCGGCACCCGCCCGAATATCCTGCACCCTACGATCTCTGTAGGTGCCGTGGGTGTGTGCCCGTCTTCGGGCGGGGAGGATATGCACTCTGTGCTCGTCGCCGAGGCCCCTGCGCCCTCGGAAATCCCCGAGTACCCGAACGATCTAGCCTCTCTTGGGCGGCCTGTCATCCACCCTATCGGTGGCGCCTGCGTTCGTCCTCCGTGCCCGGGTACGGGTGCAGTATACTGAGCAATATCCATCGGCCGGGCCGCCAACAACGTACGAACGAAGCATCGGGTCGGCCCCACTATACATCGGTGCATCCGGTCGGTCATGTCGACTACATATGCGTGTGCGCATATGTCCGGCCGCCGAATCGAACTCTAAGCCGTACTCCGGACTGGTACGCCCTTCTCGCTCGAGCGGGACCCTGTCTTACCCCCGCCCGCCTCACGGAGCGAAGAAAATGAGCCAGAAGGCCTCTCAGAACTCGCCCCATGCGGTACCGAGGGCACCTCGCCTCGACAGCATCCACCACTCATACCAATTAGTCGCTACGTCGTGCAAACCGGACACGCCATCTCAAACGACTCGTCTCGGAAGCACCTAATCAATTGCGAGGTACGTTGCATCCGTCGGATGAACTCATGCAGGGTCCTCTGCGGGCTTTGACCCGAAAACTGCGTGGCCCTGGAAAATCACGGGCCCGACTATCGCGTCTGTCTGCGCGATCATCCCCCGCTCCCCGGCTCGTGGACTTGCTCGCTACCAACCGAGTCAACAACCGGGCCCGCCTTCTCGCGGGGTCCCATCACCGCCCCGGGCCGGGGGGGCGGAGGTACAGTGTACCGGCTCGCCCGGGGAGGCCGGCGGTGGAGCCGCCCCCGTGCTACTCCGTCGGCCGCCCCCCAAATCCCTCCGACATCGGCGGGGGGGGGGGGGGGGGGGGGGGGGGGCCAGCCGTCGGAGGCACAATATCGGCCCGTGCGGGCACGAGCCCTAGTAGTCATCCGGGCTCGGGCGGTCTCACCTCACCGCTGTAGACTTGCCCTTCGGCGGCCCGGCCTTCCTCGGAGGCATCGCTGAAAGCATAACATTTCATCGAGAAAAGAGTCATCCCGATAACACGGCTACATCGCACGATCTAAGATCGAAGGAAAGATAACATCCTAAATGTCTCGTAGCCTCCTGGTTTATAGATGTGGTGCACAACACACCGATAAACAAGACTACACTAGACACGGTGCCGTAGACATTCCGAGAGACGAACTGCTCGATACCACTTCTATCACGACCCAACCCCGTGGGTCGTGACTAGTGCCCGAATTGGGCACCAAACACATTCATAAATCCGAGTCGCAAACGGATGGCTTATACGGACACAAATATCAACGGCACTCTCTCGTATTATATCAAGCGACGCAAACACATCTCAAACACAGCCTATATATATATATATATATATATCGGAAGCATAGGGTTATCAAATGGCGCAACGGCCCAAAACATATACAAATGCGAGCCGACGAGGCTTCCACGGCGAATGGGATCGCCCCGGGAACAAATAACATACAAACACAAGCATGCAGAATAAATAGGCAAAACCCACATACATGTCCACAGACCTCTAAACAGACAAACGAATTCATAAGACGGGACAGGGCCCCGCCGTACCCCTAAACAAATATATACAAATGCAACGAACGAATATATACTAAAATATGGCTCCGAAATAAGGGGAGCACTCCAATCAGCAGAGGAGGGTGTCCTAAACGGGTGGATCACCAAGCGTGCGTCTGTACTGCTGCGGGCATGAAACGCGACCCCGAAGAAAGGGTCGATGCGAAATATGTGCGAGTATGCAAAGCGAAAGAAAATGTAGTATACACGATTTGGATCATATCGAACGAAGTACGAAGAAAATAAATGTGTTTCAAAATATCAAAATGTTTACTTTCAAAAATACAAGTCATGCATAAGGCTCGAAAATATGGTCGCCGCCGTCGATGGCGCCATAACACAACATAACACCGAAAGTTTCAAATCTCCGTATCCCCGTCACATATCATACACGACGCATAACGCCATACACAAGATAACACCAAATATAAGCGGAACCCGGCCCTCGAGCGAGGGCTCGGTGAACCATAATCACAGCATAACACCGGAGTATAACAAAGTGCGCACGACAACAGAACCGGCCCGGGACTCGGCGAAAGATATAACAGAATGCACGAACGGAGTCGTGAGTAACCATATGCATAAAATCATTATCATAGACTCAATTGATAAGTAAAATGATCATACTTAAAATCGGGATATTAGTCATGTCATATTTTGTCAAAAGTCATCAGAAGTACATAAAAGAAGAGTCGCGGGGCCCACGGACGGGTGTTGACCGAGTACGGCCCGGCTATGAAAAACATACTTATCATACATCATACAATCACCTACGAGCATATCGAGGCAATCCGAGCTTTTGTGAAAGATACGGGTTTGTAGTTACGAGAACTTTTAAAAGCCAAACTTTTTATGCAAAAGTTGAAAATCAAATATTTCAAAGACATAAAAGCCAATATTTCATCATATCAACATACGAGTTCCAAGAAACGAATAAGAGTCATAAACATGCTCGGATTGCGAGAATTGAATTTCCTCGAGGCTCGTGTCATAGCCTATTTGAAACTAAGGCATGCCAAAAGAAGAAAGGATTGAGCTTTACATACCTCGTACGCACTCAACGCTAGCTCAAACTCAAGACAAATCCAACCTACGTCTCGGGCTGCCCAAGGTCTACAAACAAGTCATAATATGCCAAACATTAGCTAGAGACATTTGGGCATTTAATTCCAATTTAGCCCTTAATTCTACAGAAATTTGGGCATCATTTCCCCGTAAATAGGCCAACCCGAAATTTAACTCGGCCAAATCAACAACAACAACAACAACAACAACCAACCTAGCAACATTAATAATCAATCCGAAAGGCAATACAACATTAATAACTCTCTTTTCCATCATTCAACAACTTTCAATATATTCAATTTAACGACTTAGCTTCAAGCCAACATCAACGCTTATACATTCGAATACTAACCCGAACCCATACCAAAAATATTCAAAGAAATTCTAAGCAATTCATACAACATTTCAAACATTCCAAATAATACTCCCACTCACCCGAAAACTGCCCAAACCGAGAGCCTCAACTATAACACATCCTCATTTCCAAATCATGATTTGCCCCAACAATTCACATTCTAACAATGCTATTCTCATCAATATACAAATTACATTAAATGTACAATAACCTCCAAATCAGTCCGCAACAATTATAACGTCAATTTGAGTCATTAAACTCTCATTCTCATCATGGAATTCATAACGACAACAATCGACATACTAAATAAGATTAATTCATTCTTGTCATATAATATGACCCCTATGCGGCCACACTACACATATACATATATGATTCTCATTCTTTTCTTCACCCTACACAACTAAACACGCTATATACAATTGTTTCATCACCTCAACACAACACACACACTTACACGACCATAAACACCCTACACGGCTATGCACTACACACACAACCTTCACTCCAACTGTTACACCCCGTACTTTGTACGTTGAAATATTTTAAGTTGGTTGCGATGAGTTATGGACAAGACTTTTAATTTTCAGTTTTGTTGATTTTGTCTCGATGCATAAGATGCATATTCATTTTTTGTTGGTACGAAGCGTTAAGCAGGTGAGATTAATAAGGAAAAATAGAGTGAAGTTTGGAAGAATTTGGGGACCTAAAAATGAATTATGGAAAGTTGGCTATTATTTGAAAATGGCCATGTGTGTGTGTGCCATAGAACCACATGTGGAAATATGGGAGCGGGCATAAAAGATGACTAAGTAAGTCATCTTTATCATTCTCATTCTAGAAGTTTCCAAGAAGTATAGAGAGGAAAAAAAAAGAGAGAGAAAGCATACGGCTATGGGGGCTGGCGAAATCAGCCCTCCAATTGGATCCCAAAAAATTTATTTCTTCCATGTTTTCCACTCATTGGAAGGTCCTAAACAACATGGAGTGGTTGTTGGAGGAAGCTAATCTCTTGTTCATGCAATTTTCAACCTTAGTCAAGGGAAGAACAAAGCTGCAAAGGTGAGAATTTTATTCTTTTTATGTTACAAGATATATATATGTGTTGTGGTATGTGGGAATGGAAGAAAAGTATGAAAATTGTGCGTCGGGTGTGCGTACATTAAAGGGTGGCCGAATATGTGTGTGTAGGTGAGTAGTTGTGTGTTGTGATATTGTGTAGGAATGGTGGACTATTTGTATTTAGCTTGTTGTGTGATTATTGTGAAGTGTGAAAATGAATGAAGTTTATAAAAAATATGGATGTTAAAGTTGAGTTGTGGAAGTTGAAAGTTGGCCGCGTATGTGTTTTGTACGTAGAAGTAAATAATTAATGGTACTTAGCATATTTGTGTGTTGTTGTGTTATGTAGAAGAGAATGAAACTCATAGAATGTTGGAGTTGATGTTGGCGTGTAGGTTGGATTTTGGCCGTGTGTGTGTGTTAAGGTAAGTTGAATTTAGCGTTGTGTTTTAGTTGTGGTTATGATGGAGTTCATGTTGGAAATGAAAGTTGAATGAGTTAGGTTGAAACTAGGAATATGGAAGTTGGCCGTGAGCTATGGAAGATTGTAATAAAAATGAATTGTTTTGTTTGACATGTTGGTTGTGTTGTTATGATTCTTGAGAATATTAATAAAGGTTTAATGGTTTGAGTTGGTATGGATTTGAAGGTATGAAGTTCAAATGAATTTTAGCCTTATGTTGGAAAGTTTGTATATCAGGTATACTTTGTATATATATTGTAAAAATATTATGAAACGCTTCCGTATGGCGTTGTAATGATTTTGATTGGTAATGAATGTGAGTATGATGGTGATGGTTTGAAAGTTGAAGTCGGAATGGAAGCGATTGCATTAGGTAAGAAAGACTAGTTGCGGATTGTGTTGTGTTTATTGTGGTTGTAGTGTTGTTGTTTGGTTGTTGTTGATATTTTGAGCCGAGTTGAATCTCGGGGGTGTCATATTTATAGGGGAGGGTGCTGGGAAATTTCGGTAGTCAAATGCTTAACCAAAGTTGAAATGTTAACTTGCATGAATAGTAACGGTAAGGATGACCATTTGCGATTTCCTCGACGAAACGGGGTGAGTCGACGAGCGCGAGGCACAACAAAGGTATGTAAAGCTTGCCCTTTCCTTCTTTTTTGGCATGTCCTAGCCCTACTAGGCTAAGATCGGAACCTTGGGGATAATTCCGCTCCTCGGAAATCCGAGTTTGATTTTGCATACTATTCATTCAGCCGCAATTGAATTATAATCCTCTTATTCGATCAAAAGAAC
>NW_026717779.1:0-14456 GCF_029784015.1 Lycium ferocissimum
CTTTCAGGTCCTCCTGGGGTTGATGAATCAAGTATAAAAGATTTCCACTTACACTAGTCTATAAGACTTCATCCTGCTCCTCTTTGATTTTTTTTTTCTTTTTTCTTAAGTCCGCTTTGACTTATAAATTTAGACTCTTGTCCTTTAGAGACTTTCAACTCTGTTTTTTCCTCCCCAAGTCAATGATTTGTAATTAAATGTTGTTTGTTTCAGGGGCGAGCAAAGGGGTGATAGTAGCTATTGTTCTTGGAATGACAGCTTTCTTCATGTTGGTTTTCTTTATTGCTTACGCAGCTCGTAAAAAATCATTAAAGCGAAAACAAGGTATCCTCTTCGTCCCATATTAATTGTCACACTTAAATTTTGCATGTCCCCGCAAATCATAAATAAAAGGCGTATTTTTACTATCTTATTTTTATTTTTCTCCAATAAATTGCACTCATACTCCTCCATTCCAAAATAAATGAATTTCTAACATTTTTCGACATGCTCCAAAATAAATAAATTTTATAAAATCTAGAGATGCCCTAATTAATTTTTCCAAAAATTACTATTCTCTCTCATAGTTTTTCAACTCTCAACATTGACTATTTCTAATTAATAGAAAAGTAAAAAGATAGTATAGATAAATTACCCTTTGATTAATGTAATCAAATAACTTTATTAAGGGTATGACACACCCCAAATATTTATTTATTTTTGTTTACCTCGAAAATGGGTAATAAGTTAAATTTGTAAATGAGACAAAGGATATGTGGTACTTTAATCTATACTTTGAGGAATAAAAGAAAGTCGAATCTATTTGGTTTATTAAGGGCTTGAGCGAATAAGAGCCGTGATATGTTAAAGGGTAGGCCAAGACGTTTAGATCTATGCCTTTGAGACAAGCTTTTTATATATCTATATATGTTAGATGCAATACTGAATAAAGAGATTTAACAAACTGATCCAGTTGTAACCGGACTAAAATCTAAAGAACACTAGGCAAGAGAAATTTTATAATATATTTGAAGTACAAAGCTCTTGGATCATAAAAGCCAACCCTAAAAAATGAGAGAATGATCCCTATTTATAGCTTTTCCCTGGGCCTCCTATACATCATGGGCCCCCTTTAGGATAAAGAAAACCTAATGATGGATGAGTTGGGTCGTACGTCCGACACCGTACTGCCGAAGGTGGTATGCATTCCCACACGCGGCGAGCGAATAACCGATTATCCGGACCAACGGCCACGATCAGAATGGTCACGAAGAAACCGGGCTAACGGCCACAGCTGATTTCGTTCTATTCGAACCGGGCAAACGGCCACAACCAACTCGGCCATATGAGGACCGGACACCGGACCAACCACGATAAGGAGTTATCTTCGGATACAACGAATTCCAGCGTAGCTTCGCTCGGATCGTACACTACCGTTCGTTCTCTTCCTTCATCGATCCCGAGTTTCACCCGGACAAATTTTACCCGATTTTACCGTATACAGATAGTCCCCACACTTTCCGGACCAAGATCATATCGGAGTAACGGGAAGTGGATGAATCGTGTAACCGAGGATCACATTGGCTCGTTCTTATCTTTTCATTTTGGCGGGAACAGTTGTCACCTTGCCTCGCCATCCCCCGCCACGTGTCAGTACCCCGACCGGCCCGAGCTGCAGCTCCGCCGTTACGCACGTCCCTTCAAATCACGTCCTCATTTATTACGGACACGTGGCGTTCACCGATTGGTCGGATTTGTAACCGCCCATCCTACGCGTGTATATATAACCTTCTACGTACTTATTCTTCATTTTACTCTCTCCACTTTCATCATCTTCACTTCAAACTTCTTTACTCCACTGCTGTTCTTAGCTCAACCTTTAACATATCAGCTTACTATTCGCTCAAGCCCTTAATAAACCAAATAGATTCGACTTTCTTTTATTCCTCAAAGTATAGATTAAAGTACCACATATCCTTTGCCTCATTTACAAATTTAACTTATTACCCATTTTCGAGGTAAACAGTTTGGCGCCCACCGTGGGGCCTTGGATAATAGTGGTCTTTGATTTCGGTTGCAACTCATTCGTCTAAGGGTTTCATTTCTATTGTTCGTCTCTGCAAAAACGGACAAAATGGCAAACAGTGGAGAATCCGGTCACATCAACAACGAGATTGTGGCCGAAAATGATAACATCGGGACACAGGGGGTACCAGTGAATCCCACTGGCCCGAATTCTGTCGATTCGAGGGAGGGCCTCAATCGACAAAATACCGTGAACCAGGAGAACGCCGTTCACCCGGCCACTGATCCTTTAAATACTTTTAATTCTGTCACCTTGACCCGGGCACATGGCCAACGAGTGCCGGATGTCCCGGAGGATATTAACTTGCGTCTCATTTTTGAAATGTTGCAGAACAAAGGGCAGCAATTGCTGAGCAGGGAATTGCGATAGCCCACCGCAGATGAAGGATGGAAGGAGCGCCAAGACCGAGAAGAATAAGAGCGTTGCCGAACCACGGAGAGAGGAGGCTCGAATGGTCGAAAGCGACGGGTCCGGAGCTGGTTCGTCTACCGAGGTATTGAGGATGCTAGAGACGCTGGCAAAACGGGCAGACTCAGCTGAGAAAAGGGTTGAGACCTATAACTCTCGGATGGACCAGATTCCGGGAGCTCCTCCCATTCTAAAGGGTCCAGATTCAAAGAGGTATATTCAGAGGCCTTTTCCTCCGAGCGCAGCACCTAAGCTGATCCCGAAGAGGTTTAAGATGCCGGATATCCAAAAATATGATGGCACGACGGATCCTCAGGAACACGTAACCTCGTACACCTGTGCTATAAAGGGTAACGACCTCGAAGAAGATGAAATCGAGTCCGTGTTGCTGAAAAAGTTCGGGGAAACGTTGTCGAAGGGGGCATTAACATGGTACGACCATCTGCCCGAGCATTCGATCACTTCATTTGAAATGCTCGCGGATTCATTCATAAAGGCTCATGCCGGAGCCAGAAAGGTCCAGGCCCGAAAGGCGGATATTTTTCGGATCGCCCAAAGGGACGATGAGTTACTACGGGAGTTCGTCAATCGTTTTCAGAGGGAACGGATGGAGCTCCTCCGGTTCCGAGGAAACGGGCGCACAAGCGTTCACTAAAGAGCTTAATCCTCGAAGTTCGACAGCTTCGTTCAAACTCAAGGAAAATTTGCTAGAATACGAGGCTGTGACCTGGGCAGACGTGCACAACCGATACGAATCCAAGATTCGGGTGGAGGATGATCAGCTCGAACTTCCTCCGGGTCCGGTAAATCTAGGTAAAGGACCTGAGAGGTCTAGAAGGAATTTTGACCCGGAGATGCGGTCATCAAGGGAAAGATATCGGCCGTATCCTCAGTCGGAGAAAATAAACTTTAGACCGGAAAAATCGAGGTCCGGTCCTAGTCAATACTCCGGCAGAGGAGATAGAAGAACCGAACGTCCGTCAAATAGCCGGGGGTTGTCGTTTAGAAGTGAAGCCGGAAGTTCGGCAACCAATAGGGATCCGCCGAGAATATCAGAATACAACTTTAGTGTCAACACCTCGGACCTTGTATCGGCCATAGGGCGCATTCCGGAGGCAAGGTGGCCGAGACCATTGAGATCGGATCCCGGCCAACGGACCCGAACATGATTTGTGAATACCATGGTACTCATGGTCACAGAACCGAAGATCGTCGCGCTACGAGAAGAGGTGGCTCGATTATCGAAAAACGGGCACCTTCGTGAACCCCGAGTGAGCGGACAAAACCCACTACAAGGAAAGGGAGTCGAACAATGTCGGGTGAACCTGCAGTAGAGCCTCAAGATATAATCAACATGATAATCGGGGGTACTGATGTCCCTAGAGGACCGGTAATGAAGCGAGCCAGATTTAATACTGTTCGTGAAAAGCGCAACCGGGATCATCCATCCGAAGGCTCCATCACTTTCAACAGCGAGGATGCGGAAGGCATCATTCAACCACACAATGATGCACTGGTAGTCTCTATTCTTGTTTTTAAATCTCAGATTAAACGTATTCTTATCGACCCAGGTAGCTCGGCCAACATCATCCGGTGGAGAGTGGTGAGCTAGCTAAGGCTACTCGACTGCATCGTATCGGGGGTCCCGGTGCTTAGTGGATTCAATATGGCGAGTGAAACTACGAAGGGAGAGATATCTCGCGCTACCAACATCGACGGCACCATCCGGCCAGATCGTGTTCTATGTAATCGAGGGGATATGAAATACAACGCGCGTCGGGTAGACCATGGATACATAGCACGAGAGCCGTGCCGTCTACCTTACATCACCTGAAGTTCCCGACTCCGAGGGGATAAAACTCGTCCGGGGGAGAACAACCTCGCAACAAGAGAATGTTCGCAACAAGAATCATCACCCCTACTCAAAAAGACGGTCAAAAGGAAGGATCATCCGGGGAGAAGGATTCCAAATATCAATTACCGTTAACGGGTCCAAAGAACGGAGCAAAAAGGATTGACCCGGGAAGAAGACGACTTCAACATACCTAGATCATTCGTCTTGCCGGATGAGTCGGACGCGACAAAATCTACAAGAGAGTGGAGCCGGAGCAAGTCATCTTGTTTGAATATCTACCGGACGAAAGGTATACCCGGGCACGGGTTAACCTCGAGCTCAGAACAAGTTAATTAAATTTCTTCAAGCTAATGCCGATTGTTTTGCATGGTCACATATAGATATGATTGTGTGTGTGTCGCCGGAAGTGACAACTCATGCTTAGTCTCGATGGGAGATTTCCCCGCGAGGCAAAAACGAGGCCTATAGCAGAGGCAAAGCATGCCTTCGTGAAGGATGAGGTAACAAAGCTTTTAAGAATAGGCTCCATTCGGGAAGTAAAATACCCGGATTGGCTGGCCAACGTGGGGGTGGAGCCGAAGAAAGGTAATAAATTTCGAATGTGCGTTGATTATAAGGATTTAAACAAAGCATGCCCGAAGGATTCGTTTCCGTTGCCCCACATCGATAGAATGATCGATGCGACGGCCGGTACGAGATGTTAAGTTTTCTCGATGCTTACTCCGGTACAACCAAATTCGGATGCACCCGAAGATCAAGAGAAAACATCTTTCATTACCCGACACGGGACTTATTTCTACAATGTAATGCCATTCGGATTAAAAAATGCCGGGGCAACCTATCAACGCCTAGTTAACGGAATGTTCGAAGAACAAATACGAAAAACGATGGAAGTTTATATTGACGATATGGTTGTTAAGTCCCTGGAAACATAGGACCATTTAAAACATTTTCAGGAAACCTTTGACGTACTCCGAAGATATAATATGAAGCTCAATCCGGAGAAGTGTGCTTTCGGCGTCCGATCGGGTAAATTCCTCGGTTACATGGTGTCAAATCGGGGAATCGAGATTAACCCGGACAAGATCAAAGCAATCGAGGACATTGAGGTGGTAAATAACGTCAAAGGAGTACAGAGGCTTACCGGGAGGATAGCGGCACTGAGCCGGTTTATATCGAGGTCTTCAGACAAGAGCCACCGTTTCTTCTCCTTACTCAGGAAAAAGAACGACTTCACATGGACACCGGAGTGCCAGAAAGCCTTACAAGAATTAAAAGAATACCTATCCAGCCCTCCTTTGTTGCATACGCCGAAAGCAGACGAGCAGCTTTTTCTCTACCTTGCCGTGTCCGAGGTAGCGGTAAGTGGAGTTCTGGTCCGAGAAGAATCAGGTACACAATTTCTCATTTATTATGTGAGTAGACTTGGGGGATGCGGAGACCCGTTATCCCCACCTTGAAAATTGGCATTAGCACCGGTAAGCGCTTCCCGTAAAGCTCAAACCTTACTTTCAATGCCACCCGATACGCGTAGTGACCACTTATCCTTTAAAGAACATCTTGCATAAACCGGAATTATCGGTGCTAACTAAACGGGCCGTAGAGATAAGCGGGTACGATATTGAATATAGGCCCCTGACGGCCATCAAGTCACAAATCTTAGCCGATTTTCCAGTGGCGTACTTCACCCCGCCATGATCCCCGAGGCGGAGAAGGAACTTCGCTAACCCCGGGGAAAGCCACGGGTATTTGGTCATTACACACGGACGGAGCCTCGAACCTTAGAGGTTCCGGGCTTGGAATCGTCCTTAAAACCCCCTCCGGAGATGCAATCCGACAATCTATTAGGACGGTTAAATTAACTAACAATGAAGCCGAGTATGAGGCTATGATTGCAGGACTGGAATTAGCTCGGAGCATGGGGGCTGAAGTAATCGAAGCAAAGTGCGATTCTCTCCTGGTTGTCAACCAGGTGAATGACGTCTTCGAAGTCAAGGATGAACGAATGCAAAGGTATCTCGAAAGGGTCCAGGTCATACTTCACCGGTTCAAAGAATGGATCATGCGGCATGTACCAAGGGAGCAGAACTACGAAGCCGATGCGTTCGTCGCTTTGGGATCTTCGGCCGAAGGGGAAGAAATTAACCCCGGACCGTGGTGCACTTGATGAACTCGGCAATCGATAACGGGCATGCTGAGATAAACACAATGGGTTTAACTTGGGATTGGCGCAAAAAATACATCGACTATTTAAAAGATAGAAAGCTTCCGTTGACCCTAAGGAATCTCGGTCACTAAGGGCTAAAGCGGCACGTTTTTGCCGGTAGATGGCCGCCTATACCGACGATCTTTCTTCGGCCCTTTGGCCAAATGTTTAGGCCCCGGTGAAACCGAGTACGTGATGAGAGAGGCGACGAGGGACTTGTGGAAATCACTCCGGTGCGGAAGCCTTAGTCCGGAAATCATTAGAGCCGGCACTACCGGAACCGGATGGAGGAAGATGCGAAAAATTTTGTCCGAAAGTGTGACGGATGTCAAAGGCATGCCCCGATGATTCACCAGCCCGGGAGTTAGTACACTCTGCGGATATCACCCCGGCCCTTCATGAAACGGGGAATGGATATCGTTGGTCCGTCGCTACGGGCACCAGGTAAGGCCCGCTTTATTTTGTTTATGATCGACTATTTCTCAAAATGGGTTGAAGCACGTGCCTTCGAGAAAATACGAGAGAAGGAAGTTATAGACTTCATTTGGGACCACATTATTTGCCGGTTCGGTATTCCGGCCGAGATCACTTGTGACAACGGTCCACAGTTCGTTGGTGGCAAAGTCAATGATTTCCTCGAAGGACTGAAGATCAAGAAAATTGTGTCAACTCCGTATCACCCGTGTGCAAACGGACAAGCGGAATCTACTAACAAAACAATAATTCAGAATCTGAGAAAGAGACTTGAAACGTCTAAGCACCACTGGAGGGAAATATTACCGGAGGTGCTGTGGGCTTACAGAACCACATCAAAATCGAGTACGGGGGAAACACCCTTCTCGTTGGTCTACGGGACCGAAGCTCTTTTTCCGGTAGAAGTCGGAGAGCCAAGCCTCCGGTTCAATTACACCACCAAGGAATCAAACGGGGAAGCCATGGCCGTAAGTGTTTCGACCTAACGGACGAGCTACGCGAGCGCGCGCTAATCCGTATGCGTACCCCGGTAAACGAGTGAGGATAGAAAGGTACTATAACCGGAGAGCTAACTTCCGACATTTCCGAATTGGGGACTTGGTGCTTCGAAAGTTACCTTGAACACCAAGAACCCCAACGAGGGAAAACCGGGCCCGAACCGGAAAGGGCCATACAAGGTAACCAAGATAACGGCAAAGGGTCCTATCAGCTGGAATCCATGGACGGACAACTGTTGCGCAACAACTGGAATGTGGCCCATTTGAAAAGATACTACTGCTGAGGTATAAGCCCGTTTTATTTTATTCACTCACCTTTTCTTTTTGCAGGGAGCCGAGTGCCCGACGCAGTTAGCTTGTTAGGTCTGAAAACACGTGTTGCACTCTTTTCCTTAGCTCGGTTTTGTCCCAAATGGGTTTTCCGACAAGGTTTTTAATGAGGCGACAAGTACAACGTGTTACTAAAGTAAAAGTATAAATACCGGATATTCGGGGGTAACACCCTACAACCGAGGGCTGGATAGTGCTTACCCGACTGTATAGCTCGAATAAGCACTAGGGGGCTATGACGATACATTCCGATGTAAGGACCAAACGATCGAAAGTGAATCGTGTCCCTCTAATATTCACTATGGCAGGAACCGATGCCGGACCTTCTGTATCAGGTTTTGATGTAAGGACCAATCGATCAGAGCGAATCGTGTCCACTTAGAATTTGCCACGGCAAAAAACGGAAGGAAACGGATAAAGTCCTTATATGATGTACATGTACTTGCAGTTTGTTGAAAAATCAAATTAGTACATTTCGGATTTATCTTCCTTGTAAATCACTTTGCTCCAAAAATCGGGCACCAATTTATCCGTATATTCGATCCCGGACATTACAGCCGAAATACGGCAAAGGCCACAAGGTTACAGCAAACCGAGCCTATAATCTTAATACCCCCGAATGGGGACTGCTACACCAGCATTTGTTTAAGCAGAGATTCAGGTGCCCGAGCCTAATCAAAAATAAAGGAATAGCCGCAAAATATCGGCCCTAAAATGCCTAAAGTGATTCGGAGACGTCCGAATTCACAAAGCATAAATAAGCCCCACGGGCAAACTTCTCTACTCAGCTCCCGGATAAATCATGCCGGATGAAATGAAAACTCTAGTCTAACAAGCCCGAAAAATCGGCAGTTGGACAGAAATCATAACAAACATTCAAACAAAAGAACAGAAAGGATACGCTTTTTATATATACAAACTTTTTACACTTGAAATTTAAGAAAATTCAAAGTGCTGTAAAGACAAAACAAAAGGGAGTACAAGCCATAGCTTATCCGGTACGACTGGAATCAGAATGCTCGGGACTCCGTCCGTTCGTAATCATCGGAGTCGGAGTCAAGAGCTCTCTTTGCTTCTTCCTCGGTTCTTCTAGCCTCCCGAATAAGAGCGGGGAGATCGGTAAAGCCACGCTCGGCTTCCTCAAGGGTGATCCTCCGAGATCTCCACCGTTCATGTTCCACTGCAACCGTGGAATAGGCTTCGACAGCTTCTACACTCTTTAAGGCTTCTGCCAAATCGGCTTGAGCCCGGGCCATCTTGACCAAAAGCTCATTCCTCTCTACATCGAGGACACTCCGATATTGATTGGCCGAGTCAAGCTCAGCTTTGAGTATATCATTTGCCTCGGTCATCTCCCCGAGTTTGGTTCTTAGCTCATCGCACATTTGAGCTCTATCCTCGGCTTTTTGCTCAAAAACCTTCATTCTATCCACATACTTAGCACTCTCGGATTCGAGTCGTCGGTGCCTCTCGATCAAATTGGCGGCATCAGTCTTAACCGAGTTGAGTTCTCCTCGGAGTTGGGAAATGGTGGTTTCGAGCTCACTCAGCTTGGAAGAAACCCGAGCGTTGGCTTGACTAAGACCGATTTTCTCTTCCTCCGTGTCGGTTCCTTCCGCACAACCCCGGCTAACTCATCCTTCAGTCGAAGGTTCTCAGCCTTTGTTGCATCAAGCCTCGGGCTGAAGGTTAGCAAGGGACACTGCTCGGCTCAGCTCGTCTTCCTTTATTTGCAAAAGGTGCTGGAATTTCGTCGTTTCTCGACCTTGGGCATCCACTGGCCTTTAAGGTCATCAATCTCTTGTCAGTCTTGACGAAGCCCTCGTTTACAAGCACCACACTCTGCCAAAGAAGCAAAGACATTAAAAACCAGAAATTTGCATCAAGTTATAAAAGGCATGGGCTAGAAGGCCTACCCGATTGCTCGCATGCATTCCTTCGTTAATCAGGCTCTGCCAATGGATTCCGGCCATTTTCTTTTTTGTTCGAGTCCGAGACGAGGGCCTTAAGTAGCTTGCCACCCCCACCGACGAGATAAGAAACCGCAATCTTCCGGACAAGAATACCGCCGATCCGGTTCTCCTAGGTTCCACGCCAGAGCCGAAAGATGCTCACCTGTGCTCTCCCTCGCACCGAATCGGTAGATCGACTAGTCGCCCTCGTGACCCGAGCGGACGGGTAGATGGCCAATCCGGCGGGGCAGCCTCCCTAGCAGGAGGAATGTCCAAAAACATCTCATCT
The DNA here is from genome assembly GCF_029784015.1 of Lycium ferocissimum. NCBI lineage: Eukaryota > Viridiplantae > Streptophyta > Magnoliopsida > Solanales > Solanaceae > Lycium > Lycium ferocissimum. The sequence goes on from NW_026717779.1 coordinate 10,077, forward strand.
AGATTGTCCGGCCCAGAGCACTGGTGTGGTTGGAATGAAGACCGGCACCCGGCAAGTAAGAGGCTTCAAACCCGGCGACGGGGTCCTCTAGGCAGCAATGAGTTTCCAAGTATCTTCCAAGTGCCTCGCGTTCCGGTGCAGACTCGACTCTTGTCCCTGGGGCCCAGCCGCTCAAGTGTCCCATCTCCGTGGTCTTTGTGGGAATCTCTTTAAGACTCTTCACCCGTAATATCAACAAACTCAACGACCCAAGAGGTGTTGCGTAAAGCATTTCTTCCCCACCGGTACCGAGCCAAAGTGAGGGTCCTTCCTCGGATGAAGGGGGTGGAACCGGCAGCTTCTCCTCCGGACCGACTCAAAGGTAGGGGCCACACCGACCCCACGAACGATCACATCGGACTCTTCTTCGTCTCTCGCTGACCGGACGACGCGCCTTGCCCTTTTTCTTGGCTTGTCTCCTTTATCCGAGGTTTTTCTTCATTTTGGGCGGCAGCATAATTCCGATGACCCGCCAATCGAATGCCGTGTCGCGCAGCCTTGCTCGCCGTAGTCCCGGGTCTGGGTTTCACCGAACCTTTTGGTAAACCTAAAATCAAAGGGTTATGGATAACGGTCAAATTAAAGAAAGGCAAACAGTACATAATACTCGAACTCAAAGTGGTGTTACCGTGGTTTTGAGCAATCCATCGGCCGCGAGCCAGATTCCCCATGTCAACTCTTCGTGTGAATGGCGGTCTCAGAGCCGCTCGACCCACTCGTTCATATGTGGAATGATCGGGGGTATCCATGCCACGGCTATAGAGAAGAAAAAGGAGAACGTAAGCCCGAAGGATTAAATTAAGGAAAATAAGAATAAATTGACAAAGTTGGGTTCGAGGACTTATTGTCATTCCATTTTTCCGGAAGGGCATGTATTCCTCCGGATAATATCCGAGGTCCTCACCCGAACGAAGCGCTCTAGCCAGCCCCGGTCTCTATCTTCGTCCATTTTTTAGAAGATCGGATTCCGACCTCTCTTGGCTAATTTTATCACGCCTCCCCAAAATCGTCTTGGGGAATAAAGACGGATCAAATGTGCCATCGTGAATGGTTCCTTGGCGTTGTTGGCCAACAACCGGAGGCAAGCTACCGTCCTCCAGATTATCGGTCCAATTTGTGCGAGGGTCACATTGTAGGTCCGACACATCTCCAGTATGACCGGATCAATTTCAAAGTTCGAGCCGAGCGTGAAGGGTAAGTGTAAACGTATAAGAAGCCCTCTCGTAGTCGGTTATCGATTCATCCGACCAGAGCAAGCACTTGTACCGGACGATTGTCCCATCCCGCCGTCCGGACCGATCGAGCTTATCCTCGGTGATGGAAGAGGGATATTGTCTTACGTCGTATCCTCTATCCGAAACTAGAGAAGGCTTCTCTGCTTCAAACTCTTTGTTGAAGTTGGGTTTAATCGGCACGATATCCAAAGCCGTAGGCTCGGCCACATTCTTTCCTTCTGAGACGAGACACCGGTTCAGCCCCTCCTTGGGAGGAGACCGAGGGAATATCCCGGGGAGGTGGTTTCGGTATTGGCAGACATTTGCAATGGATGGGAGGTTGAAAATTTAATAAAGGGATGAAGGTAAGAAGATGGTGACAGAGAAGCAAATAAAATGCAACACAAATGGAAAAATGAAATGACGAGCGACACTTGAGTAGAACGGTTTTCCTTGCAAGCAAAGTTTAGGTGGCAAATATGGGTGATGAAATAACAGGATCAACGATGGAAGAGAAGTTTAAAAAGATGAAATGAAGAACAGCAGTGGAGGAAGAAGTTTGAAGTGAAGATGATGAAAGTGGAGAGAGTAAAACGAAGAAGGAAGTACGAAGGTTATATATACACGCATGGGATCGGGCGGTTACAAATCCCGACCAATCGGTGAACGCCACGTGTCCCGTAATAAATGAGGACGTGATTTGAAGGGACGTGCGTAACGGCGGCCGTGCAGCTCGCCGCCGGGGTATGACACGTGGTAGATGGCGAACAAGGTGACAATCGTTCCCGCCAAAATGAAAAGATAAGAACGAGCCAATGATCTGCTACACGTATTCATCCACTTCCCGTTACTCCGATATGATCTCGGTCCGAAAGTGTGGGGACTATCCGTATACGGTAAAAACCGGGTAAGTTTGTTCGGTGAAACTCGGGATCAAAGCAAAAGGAAGAGAACGAACGGTAGTGTCTGATCCGAAGAAGCTCTGCTTGAATTCGTTGTATCCGAAGATAACTCCTTATCGTGGTTGGTCCAGTGTCCGGTCCTCATATGGCCGAGTTGGTTGTGGCCGTTTGCCCGGTTCGAATAGAACGAAATCAGCCGTGGCCGTTAGCCCGGTTTCTTCGTGACCATTCTGATCGTGGCCGTTGGTCCGGATACCTGCTATTCGCTCGCCGCGTGCGGGAATCGCCACCGCTCGATGTACCGTACACGGTGTCAGACCGTACGACCTAACCTTATCCACATTAGGTTTTCTTTATCCTAAAGGGGGCCCATGATGTATAGGAGGCCCATAGGGGAAAACTATAAATAGGGATCATTCTCTCATTTTTTAGGGTTGGCTTTTCTGATCCAAGAGCTTTGTACTTCAAATATATTATAAAATTTCTCTTGCCTAGTGTTCTTCAGATTTTAGTCCTAAGTTATAACGGATCAGCTTTTTATTAAATCTCTTTATTCAGTATTGCATCTAACATATATAGATATATAAAAAGCTTGTCTCAAAGACATAGATCTAAACGTCTTAGCTCAGCCTTTAACATATCAGCTTACTATTCGCTCAAGCCCTTAATAAACCAAATAGATTCGACTTTCTTTTATTCCTCAAAGTATAGATTAAAGTACCACATATCCTTTGCCTCATTTACAAATTTAAATGAAAATGGAGGGAGTAATTAATTTTATTTAATTTTGTAAAATGACAAATATTTGAAACAAGTATTTTAAGTAACCTTCACAACTACTACGGGACAAAGGAAGTATGGTCAAAGAAACTACCTACCTTAATTTGTCATTTCACCCACTCAAAATTAAAAAGAACCAACTGAAAGAATTATTGTTAGTACGACCTGCTATTAGTGCACAAACTAATTAGAAATATTACAATTCTTTTGGTCAATGTAATCCTCTTTAATCTTGGCAAAATATCGAATTCATACAAGAGGTCGAGCTTGAACTTTAAATATGAAAATCTTGAGAAGGCAACAAACTACTTTGACCCATCAACAAAAGTAGGCCAAGGAGGAAATGGTTCTCAGACATACAAGGGACTCGTCTAATGGGAAGATAGCTGCAGTTAAGAGATTGTTTTTCAATACAAAGGAATGGGTTGACGAGTTCTTTCAATGAGGTTAACCTCATCCATGGGGTTGAACACAAAAATCTTGTCAAGTTGTTGGGTATAAAGATCAAGGCCCCGAGAGCCTCCTCGTCTATGAATTTGTTCCCAAGAGGCCTAGATCAATACCTCAATGGTACGTTATTATACGTGAGAATACCTAAAGACCTACTAAATTTGACGCGTTTATACCCGTATCTCTTAAACTATACTTGGTCCTAATTAACTCATATACTTGGCTTTGATATAATCGTTACCGCTCAAACAATAATTGATCCTAGTTACCCCCTATATCTAGCTTTTATATAATCTGTTACCCCCTACAAAGAAAAATAGTAAAAGAAGAAAACATGTATTTTAATGGACCCATATATATATGGAAGGAGAAAGGAAATAGCCGTTGGAATGACTAAATATAAAATGAAATGTTGTTTTGGATTTTTTTACACATCAGATTAATATGAGTTTGCTGTTATTTTACACTACCACACGCCAAACATATTTGAAGTCACTTGAATACAAAAGCCAAATATTGAGGATAACTAGGACCAGACATAGTTTAAGGGGGATTTGAATAACACGCGCCTTTTAGGAGTCTTTAGATATTCTTCCTATTAGATATCAATGAGTTCCCACATCGAGGAATGAGGGAGCACTTTATGCAGCTTTCAATTAGGGACTTCTCGATTGAGTTACCGAATTTCTCGTTGTGTAGATAAGACAGGATAAAGATTCTAAGTTGGGAAGAACGTTTACGCATTATAGTCGGAATAAGCGTAAGGCCTTGCATTCCTCCATGGAGGTTCAGAGATAAGAATCATCCATAGGGACATCAAGAGCTCCAATGTACTTGTGGATGAAAAATTTGACGCGAAAATTGCTGATTTTGGACTTGCTCGGTGTCTTCCAGCTGGTAAAACTCACCATAGCACTGGAATTGCTGGCACATTGTAAGAAAAGATAAAAATACCATTCACAAACAATGGCTTTCTTTTAATCGTTAATTAGTGA
>NW_026717780.1:0-14477 GCF_029784015.1 Lycium ferocissimum
AATCACAAACTCAACCCGAAATCCCGACTATAACTCGAGGCCATCTGCTTACATACCATATATGCAGACACACATATAAACACGCTACGAACACACTCATGGCCTCAAAATTTCTAACGGAGGCCTCGTTGGCCGAGTCAACCTCCGATACCTCAAATTAATTTCCCAACCCAAGTCCCAAAATGCACCCGAGTACATTGGGAACTGAACCGAATATACGCACAAAGTTCTAAAAGACCATCCAGACCTCTCGAAATCGATAGATTCTTGAAAAAGGTTCATTTACCCAAAAGTCAATTTTGAGTTTAACTCTTTTTCGCTTTAAGCCCAAACCTCCCAATAAGTCACCCAAATCAGACCCAAAGACCTCAAGAAGCGTGTCAATGGTCCCCTCGGGTCAAATGTGTGCTAAACAAGCTCGGGGAAGGTCAAAGTACCGAAAAGACTATAACGACCAAATGGGTCATTACATCGTATACCAATTTGCCATCGCTCATCCTCGAGTGACAAGGAAGTGAACGGGGAAAGATACCTAAGCCCGCAACAACTGGGGATATTTCGAACACATATCGGGCTTCTCCTAATAGGAAAGATTCTCTTCGAACAAAGCTGAATCCCAACGAATGATATAGGAACCATCAGAATGGCACTCCTTCAACATAGAAACATGGGAGACCGGATGAACACCTGACCGACCTAGTGAATAACTAACTCATAAAACAAAGGGTCAATACAACAGATAGTCTCAAACAGGCCAATGCAACTCGGGCTCACTTGCCCTTCTTCCCAAATCGTATGACACCCTACATGGGTGTAATCTTCAGAAGAACCTGCTCGCTCACTCTACCAGTCACAACTCTCTAAACTTATGTTATATCCCGCACTTTTGTACGTCGGGACATTCCGGACTAGTTGCGGAAAGTTAAGGACAAGAGGATTCCGGGATATGAAGTAAAGATTTTAACCACGATTTATTCCAAAGCACGAATTGTTATGATTTCATTGGCATGAGATATTATGGAGTTTGGGATTAACATTGGATTGTGGAAGGCTAGACAACTTATGAAAAATTTGGGGTCAAAATTTAGTTTCAAAAGTTGCCATTTCATGACAAAAATTGCCATGTGGCCGGCCACCTAAGGTGTGGGCCATGGCCACATGGATGTTTAGTGTGTGTATATTAAGATGATAAGGAGCCATATTTTTCATCTTCCAAAACAAGAAACTTCAAGAAGTTTTGAGAAAGAAAAAGAGAAGAGCCATACGGCCACTTCCCTTAGCCGAGCCAACCAAGGAAAAAAATTGAAGAAAAATATTTGCTTCAAGCATTTCAACTCCTTAGAAGATGCTTAACAACATGGAGGGGTTGTTGGAGTAGTAGGAACAAGGATTAGTTCAAAAGCAAACTCTAGCCAACTTGAAGAATCAATTGAAAGAGGTATGGTTTAATCTTATTTTTCATATGTTATATATGATTTGTATGTGTTGTGGAGCATGGAAATGAATGAAAATCATGGAAATATGGAAGTTGAAGTTGTGGCCGTGTGGGTATGTTTGGGCCGTGTGTATGTGTGGTGTTGTGTAGGGTGGTGAGTTAATGAATTTAACATGTTTGTGTGTAGTTGTAATGTGTAGAAAGTGAATAAAATTCATGAGATTGTGTATGTTGGTGTTTGGCCGTGACTAGGGCTGTTTGGTATGCTAGAAATGAGCTAATGTTACCTAGTAATTTGGTTGTCGTTGTTATGAATTTTTATGGTGTAAAATGAAGTTTAATGATCCAAGTTGAAGATTGAAACCGTGTGGGCTGATTCGAGGCTTAATGTGATCTTAATGTAGTTTCTTGAATTTGTGAAAATAATGTTGTTAAAGTGTGACTTAGTGGTGTAGTTTATGAATTTAGAAAGAAGGGAATGTGTTCATGTTGTGTGGTCGGGTTGGAGAAGTTTCGGATAGAATGATGCTTTTGTTGGAGAGTTTAAATTATTGTGTAAGTTGTTTAAAGTATTATTGAATGTGGTTTGAATGGTTTTGAATGTATGAACTTGAATTGAATATAATTGGCATGTTGTCGAAATATGAGAGAGGAATTATTAGCGATATAATGCGTTTGAATTGATTGTTGATGTTATTAAAATGGTTGTTGGTATTGTTGTTGAAAAATTAGCCGAGTTGAATTCTCGGGGTTGTTGTATTACGTGGGAGGGTGCTGCCCAATTTTCGGTAGAATTGAGAAATAGTTTGGAGTTGAATTTCCTAGATACTTATGGCTAATGGTTGATGTTCATTGACATTGTGTAGACTTTGGAGAGTCGAGGCCTGAGTTTGGATTAGCTTAAGGAGCGGCCAAGGTATGTAAGGCTTCCTTTTCCTTTCTTTGGCATGTCTTAGACGTAAGGTGAATATCCTACGAACCTCGGGGAACTCCACTCTTAAGATCCGAGCTTATATGTGCTTCTTCTTTGCTTCTTAAAGTTAATTCTCCTAATGTAGCCAATCCAAAGTTCTTATGTTTTGATATGAATGAGTTTTAAATATTCTAAAAAGAATTGTGTCCCTAAAGGGGTTTCGTAACTACGAACTCCCGTAACTTTCGTAAACGAGCTCGGATCGCCGCGAAACCTTTATAGGTGATCCCATGAGGCATAATGTCCCCCAACTCTCATAGGTGGGCTCGGGCGGGAGTGACGCTCGTTCGTGGGGCTCGAGACTTTTCTATGCTTAGGCTTAGCAATTTTCCGAAAAAGGCTTAATGTGATTATTGTCTGAACCCCCGGATCTGATTACCTATTTGCTTAATGAGTTTGAAATGAGAAGTATGGTGTATAAGATTCCGATATGAAGTATGATCCTTAAAGTTCGGCTGATATGTGCCCGAGTGGCATCCTAAGAAACGCAATTAGACTATTGTGTTAATTTGTAAGTAATGAATTGCTTTGATTAATTTATTAAGTTTTTGTAAATGTTTGCATTGCATTTGATTTTACATGGCATATGGACATAAGTATTTTGAGATGCATATAGATCCTACGATTCTCGCTTTCGTGCACTATTATTACTTCTTTCCGAGTCCCGGCCGGTTATTATCGTGCGCACAATCCGAAGTATGATGAGATTCCGAAGTATGATGAGCGTCTGAAATATGATCTGATTCTGATATATGATATGATACGAAGTATGATGAGTTCTGATATGATTCTGACATATGATATGATTCTGAGTTGTGATATGATACGGAGGATGTGATCGGTGGTATACAAAACTTCCGAAGTATGATGAGTTGTGGCGCCCAAGGCAGGAGGGGCGACCACGTTCCGTCCGCCGGGTCCTATTATGGGCCGTATAGGGTATGTGATGTGACATTATGATAATAATCTGATAATACTATAATTTGAGGATTTGACAATCTGATGATATGATAATCTGATGACATGTTATTATGAGGATATGGTATGATATGTGATTCTGTTCACCGAGTCCCTCATTTGAGGGCCGGGTACGATATGCACATGTGATGATATTATGATATGACACTGACACACAGGGTATATGATCCAGAGGCAAGTCTTTCGATTTTCTGTCTTCTGATTTTTTGATTACCATACTTGTTCTGTAAACCCCAGTTCGGTTGTAATTCTGTTTACTTTATTCCGTGCTTTACATACTCGACATTTTCCGTGCGACCCCCCTTTCTTCGGGGTCTGCGTTTCATGCCACGCAGGTACAGATAGACGTTCCAGTGATTCGCCAGCTTAGGGCGTCCATTCTGCTGTTGGAGAGTTCCTTTGATTCGGAGCCTACAGTCTTGGTACAGATTTTTCTGTTATGTATATGCATGTTGTTCATGGGTACGGCGGGGCCCTGTCCCGTCATATGGTTCTGTTATGACTCTTAGAGGTCTGTAGACATAGCGTGTGGGTTGTGGGCGAGTTCGTACGATTCGTGTTTGTTTGGTTTGTGTTCTTATGTTTTAGCGGCCCTACCCGCTTATATCCGTGTGTATATATGTATATAAGTATGTATAGATATATGTCTTTATACCTTTATCTATGCTTAAGCCGAAAGTAGCACGATTATGGTTGGTAAGTACGTACGGGTGCCTGGGGCCGGGCACCGAGCCACGGCTACGGGTTGGGTCGTGACGGAAAGTGGTATCGCAGCGGTTAGTCCTCGGAATGTCTACGAGACCGTGTCCGTGCGAGCCTTGTTTATGGTGTGAAGCCGGCCACACTCATAAACAGGGGGCTGCGGGGCCTTTAGGAATCAATGACCTTTCTTCTGTCTTAGATCATGCGATAGAACCAGAGTCTAGGGAAGATCATTTCTGACCCCTTCTTCTGCAGGTAGGTACAGATTGATAGAAGATGAAGAGATCGCTTCTCCGATGATGGGGGTGCCAATAAGGCCCCTCCGGGCGTCCTCGCGAGCCCCGGTTACTTTTATCGAGACGGACCCCTCGAGGATCTCGCTACGGCTGAGTGCATCCGCTTACAACGTTGGCTTTCCCCGGATGGTATAGAATATCAACATCATAGTCCTTCAAAGAACTCTAGCCATGTTCTCTCGTCGCAAATTCAGCTCCTTCGCTTAAAGATATCGGAGGCTTTTGTGATCCGTATAAATATCAACATGCACGCCATATAGATAATGCCTCCATATCTTCAAAGCGTGAATCACCGCTGCTAATTCCAGATCATGGGTAGGATAATTTCTTTCATGCTTCCTGAGCTGCCGAGAGGCATAGGCTATAACTCTGCCATGTTGCATTAATACACAACCTAGCCCAACACCGGAAGCATCACAATAGATGACATAACCATCTGGTCCCTCAGGAAGAGTCAGAACTGGAGCTGTAGTCAACTTCTCTTTCAGCAACTGGAAGCTTCGTTCACAAGCATCAGTCCACTGGAACTTAGCTGCCTTCTGAGTTAGCCTTGTTAAAGGCGCTGAAATCGAAGCAAACTTCTCCACAAATCTTCTGTAATATCCAGCTAACCCCAGAAAACTACGTACCTCAGTGGGTGTCGTAGGTCTAGGCCAAGTCTTTACGGCCTCAATCTTCTGTGTATCCACCCGAATGCCATCAGCTCCAATAATATGCCCCAAGAATGCCACTGAAGTCAACCAGAATTCACATTTGGAGAACTTAGCATACAATTTCTGGTGCTGGAGCACCCTAAGTACCGTCCTCAGATGATCCGCATGCTCTTCCTCTGATCGTGAATAGACCAGGATATCATCAATAAATACAATCACGAACATATCTAGGAACGGCTTGAACACTCGGTTCATCAGGTCCATAAACACTGCTGGAGCATTAATCAGCCCAAAAGACATCACCCTAAACTCATAATGCCCGTATCGGGTCCTGAATGCAGTCTTTGGGATATCTGCCTCTCTAACCCGCACCTGGTGATAGCCTGACCGCAGGTCTATCTTCGAGAAACACTTAGCACCCTGCAACTGGTCAAATAAATCATCAATCCTGGGGAGAGGATACCTATTCTTTATGGTTACCTTGTTCAGCTGCCTATAATCAATACACATCCGCAGCGAGCCATCTTTCTTTCTCACGAATAATACTGGCGCTTCCCAAGGCGATGTACTGGGCCTAATAAAGCCCTTCTCTAATAAATCCCTCAGCTGCTCCTTCAGTTCTGCAGGTGCCATTCTGTAAGGAGGAATAGATATAGGCTGAGTATCCGGTAACACGTCTATGGTGAACTCTATCTCCCGCTCAGGAGGAAGACCTGGAAGTTCATCTGGAAATTCATTGACTACCGGGACTGACTGAAGAGTCGGTGCCTCTGCTTTCAAGTCATGCACACGAACCAGATGATAAATATAACCCTTTCTAACCATCTTCCTTGCCTTGAGGTATGAAATAAACTTACCCCTCGGCGATGCTGTATTTCCCAGCCACTCTATAATTGGCTCCCCTGGAAACTGAAACCGAACTATCTTGTTTCTATAATCAACGTTAGCATAACAGGAAACTACCCAATCCATACCCATAATAACATCAAACTCCGTCATATCTAACTCTATCAAATCTGTCAAAGTATGACGACTATATATATTCACCGAACACCTTTTATATACCTGGTTTGCTATAACAGACTCTCCTACCGGTGTAGCTACCTCAAATGGTTCAATCGATTCAGGTTTTATCCCGATTCTACTAGCAACAAAGGGAGATATATATGATAAGGTGGAGCCGGATCTATCAATGCATATACGTCTCGAGAGAAAATCGATAATATACCTGTAACCACATTTGGTGACGCCTCCTGATCCTGTCTACTAGCCAAAGCATATATGCGGTTCGAAGGACCGCTAGAACTAGAAGCTCCGCCGCGGCCTCTACCACGGCCCGCTGGAGCCGGCACACCCTACCCCATAGGGTGCATAGCTACAGAAGAAGATGAACCAGCAACCGACCCAGTAGGCTGAGCTGTACCACCTGGACTACCCCTAAACGGACACTCCCTCATGATATGGCCTTGGCGGCCACAAGAAAAACAAGCGCCCGTAGCATGATAACACTCCCCAGAATGATGCCTCCCACATCGAGAACACCGAGGCAAAGGTGGCCTCGACTGACTCGAACCCCTGGGCATCTGCGAACCCGAAGCCCTGGAGCTCTGACCAGCTCTTGAATATCCTGTGCTATCAAATCTCCTACCAGTGAACTGTGGGGGTGCACTCCGTGCCGGCTGAGAAGGATATCTACTATACTGCTGCTGAGGCTGCCCGCCTCGAAACTCACCAAAATACCCAGCTGACCCCTGTCACGATCTCTATCAGGCTGGCGTCCTCTATGCCGGTCCTCTACTCCCTGTGCATATGCCTGCACTCGAGCAATATCCATACCGGGCTGAGAAGCCATTATCATGCAACTGTCAACCAAGTAATGATCCAGCCCCCTAACATAATGATGCACCCTATCAGCCATATCAGCCACAATAGTGGGTGCATGTCTAGCCAACGAATCGAACTCAAGGCTATAATCTCGAACACTCCTACCATTCTGCCTCAGATGTAGAAATCTATCAACTCTGGCTCGCCTCATCTCCGGAGGTAGAAAATGACCAAGAAAGGCCTCTACGAACTCATCCCATACTGCTGGAGGAGCATCCTCGCCCCTAGACAACTCCCAGGACTCATACCAATTAACAGCTACGTCCCGCAACCGATACGAAGCCAACTCGACAGACTCAGTCTCGGAAGCCTTAATTATCCTCAACGTATGCTGCATCTGCCGAATAAACTCCTGCGGATCCTCCGCGGGCTTTGACCCGTAGAACTCCGGGGGATTACAAGTCAAGAAATCACGGGCCCTCAAACTATCATGTCTGTCCGCATGGTCACCTCCTAATCCATGCCTGCGAGCACCTCGCCACTAACCTGGTCAAGAATCGAACCGCATCTCTCATAGCTCTATCCTCCGCCCCGGCCGAGGAGCCGGAGGCTCGGGTACCTGGGAACCTCGGGAGGGGCGGTGGAGCCGCCCGATGTCTGCTGCTGCCCTGTGCTCCTCTGGTAGCGGCGGTGTAGCAGAACTCGCTGACTGGAGCACAACCTCAGGCATAAGCTGGGCATGAGCCCTAGTAACTCTCCGAATCTGGCTGGTCTCTCCAGCCACTGCCTTGCCCTTCTGGGCAGCTGTCGCTTTCCTTGGAGGCATCGCTGTAAACATAATAATCCGTTAGGGAGGAATCATCCTGATAACACAGCTCTATCGCACGATCTAGAGTAAGAAGGGAAGATAACATCCTAAATGTCATGTAGCTTCTTGTTTATAGATGTGGTGAACAACACACCAATAAACAAGACTCTACTAGACACGGTCTGTAGACACTCCGAGGATGAACTGCTCTGATACCACTTTTATCACGACCCAACCCCGTAGGCCGTGACTAGTGCCTGAGCTGGACATTCGTATACACCTGTTAACTATAATCGCCCACCACTAGCATAATAAAGAACTTATGTATAGAAAGGCATGATGTCGTCTCAAAACTGTCGCACATATATATATATAACAACAACCTGTCTCCTGAGGAGTTACAACTTCCAACAGATAGCATCGTATATAAGCCGGCAAGGCTATCATAACACACTGCTTTCAGAACATACATATATATCTACGCAAGCCGACAAGGCTGCCACTACACATAACATCCCAAAACACATATATATACGCAAGCCGACAAGGCTGCCACTACGAATGGGAACGCCCCAAAACATAAGTCATACGTATTTAAATGAATGGTAACTATATACAACCCACACATGTGTCTACAGACCTCTAAGAGTGACAACAGTAACATATGACGGGACAGGGCCCCGCCGTACCCCTGGCTAAGCATATATATACAACAAAAGGATCTGTACCAAAAACGTAGGCTCCGGAACAAGGGAGCACTCCAAGACAGCAGAATAGATATCCTAGGCTGGCGGATCACCAAAACGAGCGTCTGTACCTGCGGGCATGAAACGCAGCCCCCCGAAGAAAGGGGGTCAGTACGAAATATGTACTGAGTATGTAAAGCATAAAATACGGTAACAGGATCATAACCGAAATAAGAAGTACAGAAGAATAGTACAATAACCAGAATACCAAAATGCTTGCTTTTGAACACAAATCATGCATGTCAATATCATATGTCATATCCGGCCCATTATAGGACTCGGTGAACATGGTCGCCACCCCGTCTCTGGCACTATAACACAACATACTCCAGAACACAGCATGACTCCGTATCACAGCATAACTCCGTATCACAAAGATACTCCATAACACAAGATACTCCATAACATATATATACCGCACCCGGCCCTCTAGTGAGGGACTGGTGAAAGATGTAATAACAGTAATGCACAAACGAGTAGTGAGTAATCATATGCATATAAATCATCTTTTGAGACTCCATAGATAAGTAGACTAATCAACACTCGAGTATTAGGACGACAATCATGTTCAGTACTCTTTGAATATTATTATGAACTATATCAAAATAAGGCCTCAGGGATAATAGACATGCATTAAGTTATTTCGAGCCAGTTTATGAAAGTTATGGACATTATTCATTATAGAATCCTTTAAGAATAGGAACCTTTATGCATCATTTACGATCCAAACATACAAAGACTCGAGGACAATAGCTCGACCATATTAAGAATTCTAATATCAAGAAGTGAATAAGAATCATAAACATGTTCGGAACTTATGAATAGAGTTACCCCAAAGCTCATATCGTATCTTACTTACATCTAAGACATGCCAAAAGAAAGAAGGGATAGGCTTTACATACCTTTAACGTTTACTCGCAACACAACCCGTATACGCTGCCCAATAGTACTTTATCCTATATTAAGATGTCAAGAACTACGATTAGGTTACGAGGGAATTCAAAATGTATTCTAACGTTAGTAACACCTTCCTAACCAACTGACGACATTTCCTTTACATTCAAGTCAACCACATACAACCAAGCTAATACCAATGATTATGCGTTTAAGTGCTAACCCGAGACCATTCAAACAAGACACGAGAACGCTTCGGAAAACCCGCACAACATCTCAAACAACCCAACTAACATACCATACCACCCGCAATTCCAAACTCGACAAGAATAACAATAACACATTCTTTTCTTTCAATTTCATGAACTATACCGACAACCACACGTTGACAACATCATTTACATAATTACAACAAACCATATTAACATCATATTAACTCCTATAATAGCCCACAAACAACTACAACTTCAACTTGAATCATTAAACCTTCATTTTCACCATGCAATCCATAACAACAACAATCAAATACCAAGTAACATCAATTCACCATTTTTCCCCTAAAACAGCCCCTACACGGCTTGGACAGCTTTCCAACATCAACATACACAAATTTTATACACATCTACACATCACAATACGTTCAAATCATCCACAACACATTCAAAAGAAGATTGAACCTTACCTTTTATACTTGGTTTCCCACCTTGGTTCCAACTTGTGCCTTGAATTTATTCTTGTTCTTGTTGCCCCAAATTCAACTCCACGTTATTACACACTTCCTAATGAGTTGAATTACTTGGAAAAAAATATTTTTTGATCAACAAAACCCAAGCTCAATCTCGGCCAGCCATGGCCGAGAGCTTTCTCTCTCTAGTTCTTAGGTTTTCTAATTTTGTGAAGTGTAAAATGAATTGATTTGTCATCAATTTTCCTTTTTATATGGTGCCTAAGTGTTAGACACATGTCCCCCTCATGGCTTAAGCCAATCAAATTTGGCCAAGCCATGTGTGGGACCCACTCGGCCACTAATGGCCTAATTAGTGATTAATTAAGTTGTTAATCCCATTTAGTAATCTAATCATGGTTAATTAACCCCTAATCTCCAATAATATTTCTACACCAAATAAAATTTATAAGCAACTTGTGATTAAAACAAAATCGGAGATTAAAAATCTCTACCCCGAAACCCAAACTAGTCTCGTCCTTAACTTGTCAAAATTTGCTTTAGAATGTCCCGATATTTAAAAATACGGGATATAACATATGCACTAAGCTCATTGTAAACCATTATTCTATCCAAGTAACTGTTCTCAGAAAATATCATCAAATCCACTAGAAAACCCTGACAAAGCTCGGTAAAACTTTCATACCTCAAATCTGAGCCAAAACGCATCGAATCCCTAAGTATCTTCCTGGAAGTATAACCATAGACCTTTAAGCTTAACTCGAACCATGCTGACTCTGAATGAATGCACAACTCTCGAATATCACCAATAGTCATTAGAACTGTCTCCAAATTTCGGAACAAATCATAGCCATAACATGCATAACAAATCTTGCCTGTCACCCTCAACTCCATAAGTTGAGTCCTCTGTAAGTTGTCAACTTAGTACTGAAGAGCTATACCTTACGATTCCAATCTTCATGCTTCATAACCTTTACTAGACACGCCAATCAGATACAACCCTGAACTTTTCGACACTAAACCTGAAGCCTCATATAATAATCATCTAACCATCGAACCTCTCATTGTATCACCTTGATATGCCCATTAATTTCCCAAAAGTATCCAATCTTACACTTCCTCCCTAAATCTCACGTAACTATCCCCAAGTCCTTAACAACCAAAAGCGCTTACACAAATTGTCTAGTCAATATGACTTGCAATCATACTATATTACCACGAGTTGGGTCCCACCCCGAAAATATAACTCTAGCCTCGCACGATAGGGATTCCACAAATCCTTTCTCTTAAATCACGCTAACTCATCCATTGTAGAATTTTATGAACTTTTCCAACGGTGTACCACCAAGCCACTTCTTATAAATCTCAACATGTCGGTTCACTAAAATATGCTTATCCCCAGCTACCGATCACGAGTCTCACAGAATTTTTCTCATATCACTTAGTCCATTTCTGTAGACTTCCTTCCTTAATCTCACGCAACAATCACACCTCACCTGAATATGCAACACAACAATGCCACAATATAAATAGACTCAAGTAATCCTGTCACGACCCAACCCGCCATGACGGGCACCCACACTAACGTCTAGTGGGCGAACCAATACATAAGTCATCTATTCATTCAAGTCCGTTGTTATATTAGCAAAATCCATTAGTTATTACTCTTTCAAGCAGAAGAAAACAACAATAAGTCATGCTATAAAATAGTGAAGTAAATGCGGAAGTCCTAACTATTACAATTTCCCAAATTCAAAAGTCATCGTATAAGGACTCGAGTCTAAAATATGTCTAAGGAATGAAATTTGTCTAATAAATATCTATAATGTCCAGAATAGGTGATAGACATCATAAGAGGAAGATCTTCGGGCGGCCTGGCATAGATAGAAGCTCACCCTAAATCTATCAGCAACGTCCTCAAAGCTAGATGTGAGGGCGGGTGGCAGTCTTTGTATCATAATCTGCACCCAAAAGAATGCAGCAAGGTAGTATCAGTACAAACACTATGTACCGGTAGATATCATAGGCCGACTAAGATTAGTATCATGCATATCTCATAAATCAATAGAATAAACAGCCAGCCAACAGACATGAAATAAATAAACCACAACGAGTCAACCACGGATAATCACCGATCAAGTCACCCAAAAGATTAAGAAATCAAATCAACGGAAACCACAAACGGGAATAAGCCTACCACAATAACCATACTTATTGTGCATATATGCTAACTGATGTCATTACTCAGTAGTCATGACCTACAGGGAACCCATGGTGTCCATGTACCACTCGTTTCGGATACTCATCGGACCCGAGCATAAACCTCCTTTCCGGAACGAACCTCAAACGCGGGCCACATTAATGTATCTCTCATTTCTGGAATGAACCTCGGACCACGAGCCTATAATCTAGGTCACATTTGTGCCTTTCCATATATATATATATATATATATATATATATATATACATAACAGTATTTCTTACCCTCTCATTATCAATGCTTAAGTCATCATTTCGTATCACAATTCCACCGAGAAGGTCATATTAAATTCTCATCACAACAACATGAATTGTAGATTCAACACACATGAACAGGGGCACGAAGCCTACACAGTCACTCAATCAATCACATATAGGAGTTCTAACACACAATATCATGCATGAAGACTAGACATGCTTTCTCCTATAGAATTCACAATACATACACTCAACTAATCAAAGTCTAACTCAAGTAGACCATAACCTACCTCAAACATAGAGCTGGAACAACGCGAATCACTCCGCTATAGCTTTTCCCTTCCTTAAAGCCTCGGAATGCTCAAAGTCAAGAAATAGAAGGCTCAATAAGTCACAAATACTCTAGTCACAAATACCAATTCAAGATTACCCTTCCCTTTACCCCATTCCAAAGGGTGAATAATTTTCTAGGTGTAAAACAACCTAACAAAGGCCTTAGTAATCACTAATCATCAACTATAACAATATTATATCAACATTCCAACTACAAGCAGTTTCCATGGTCAAGCTACCATTTTTATGGAACCCTAGGTCTCAATTTACTTAGTTCATGGCTCTAAAGGTGCAATTCATGATTAAAAGGAGTTAACCCAAGCCATTAGATGATAAATAAGTGATAACAATCATAACCCATCAAGTATAGAAGGTTTATTAATTTCTAGGGTTACTATTACTAATTTCACCATTGAAAACCCATAAAAGGGATGATAATCATGAAGATGATACGGAATGATTGAAGGGGATGAATGAGACTTACCTCTCAAGAGTATTCTTGCCCTAGCTTGGAATTTCACCCTAGGTGCTTGTGGGGAACTGTGTTGGAGTTTTATGAATAAAGAATGTGGGACTAAGTCTTTTAAAAACGAGCTACTATTTTCCGTCGACCGCTACAGTGGTCAACTCACTGCTGCAGCGGTCCCGCTGTAGCGGCCAAGTGCCCGCTATAGTGAACCAAGATGAATTCGCCCACCACTATAGCGAGCCGTATACCGCTACAGCGGTATCGCCATAACGGCCCATCGGCCGCCATAGAGGACACAAGGAAAGTGGTTGACCGCTGGCGGCGATGGACTCACCGCTATAGCGGTACCGACGCAGCTGTACAACCACCGCCGCAACGGTGCCATTTGGGCAGTGAGCTCGAGTTTTGCCCAGTTTTCCACCCTTTCTCCCAGCATTTCATCCGAGGCCTCACAAACACAAACAAAACATGCACATAGACATAAAAACATCACACGAATCCACCTATGGCCTCGAAATTTCCAACGAACTTCTAATTTCTTACCTCACCCCCTGACGGACTGAGAAAAATTATACAACAATCACAAACAAGTCAAGTTTCAGCTCTTAGGCTTAAAAAATTGTGTTTCTATTAGCTCGGTCTAAAAGGTTCTATTTGGTGGGGTGATCCAACATTTTCCATAACGACCGGAAGGGTCGTTACAAATCCTAAGATGTACCTCACTCTTGTCGACTCTCGATCAACTATGTCACGACCCAACCCCGTAGGCCGTGATTAGTGCCCGAGCTGGGCACCCAAACACATTCGTTAATCCGAATCACATACATATGGCTTATACGCACACAAATATCAGACGCTGTCTCAGATTATCTCAAATTGTCTCAAACACAAACATATGCATATCACAGAAGCCGCGAGGCTATAAAATGGCGCAACAACCCAAAATATATACAGATGCAAGCCGACAAGGCTGCCACGGCGAATGGGGTCGCCCAGAACATGTAACATACGAACACACCTGTACAGAATAGGCACACAACACACATGCACGTCTACAGACCTCTAAACAGACCAACAGAATCATATGACGGGACAAGGCCCCGCCGTACCCTTGAACAAACAAATACATATGCAGCGAACGAATATATACCAAAATGTGGGATCCGGAATAAAGGGGGCACTCCAAACAACAGAACAGGTGTCCAAAACTCGGCGGATCAACGA
>NW_026717781.1:0-14801 GCF_029784015.1 Lycium ferocissimum
CCGTATTTCATTTCAAATCACTTTTATTACAATCTACCACCAAACACTCAAATTCACTCGATCCTCTAAACCAATCATCTGTCTGAGCCGAACGAACCACAAACAATATTAATACTTCTCCTCAAATCGAAGTGTAGTAGTAACTTTCCAAGCCATTAACTCATCGCATACGCCCATATTTGAAGTCATTTCCATCAGTCGATTACTAACTCCTTAGAATTCTACAACCCAGTCTATTTACCAATCAAACGATGTGCCCATAGCATTTATTTAATAATAGAGTAGTCCTTAACATCGACGGGCTTATATCAAGAATAACCCTTAGCACCAGTCACAACTTTATCCTGACAATCGTGTCAGATACCCATTTTTTCCTTCCCAATCTTACAAAAAGTACTCATGTCCAAGATGTTCTATGAAGTCTCACTTCGGTACACACTTTCCACAAAAGTCTTCTTTCAGATCCTTATTGTCAACTTCTTTTCTTTATTACACACAGTCACAATACGTTTGCCCAATTCGATGGTCATTACCGAACTTACACTTGTTCTTATATATTGAAGTCTAATACTTTACCATTCTAAGACGAATCGTCGACCGTCATGGTACGCCGGTTCATGCACACCATCATAAAGCCTTGACGAAGCTAAAGTCAAACCGATCATATCATTGAGCAACCCACTATTGTTAAGCCACCAATGCACTTTATCACTTCCGAGCAACCCAACGCTGAAACGTGTAGACCATGTAACCCTCTGAACTTTCTTTCCCATTTCTCACGAACTCTCACAATAAACGAGTCTAATCGCGATTCCGCACAACAATCGAGTCTAATCGCGACACCACATAATCGAAACCTCAGGCCATAACTAGTGACTGAACTTGATCACGTGTCCAAATCAGAATAACACATCTCGTACCATACACAACACGTCATAGATCAACCATTCGCATAAGAATTAAGGATGAGTTTCCACCGTCCGTGGGTGATCATGATAAGGAAGTCCAGGTACCAATTCGATTTGAATAAATTAGAATATAGAGACGATAGAATAGAATTTGAAGTTTCCTAAATGTCCTATAGCCTCTCGCAGATAATTACGGAGCTCATCGTACCGATCCACGAGACTCTACAAGACACACTCTTATATTATAGACTAGGTAACCTAGGGCTCTGATACCAATTTGTCACGATCCAATTTAGCTAAGTCACGCGGGCACCTATCTTTCCCACCTAAGTAGGTGAACCCCCAACCCAACAACAATAAGTAAATAAGCGGAAGAACAAAATCACATAAGTCTGAAGATAATGATATAGAAATATGCGGAAGTAAGGAAAATACACCCCAGAGTCTGGTCTAACCATACAAGAGCATCTAACTAGAATCTATAAGTCTGGAATTATCAATAACACATCAAAAGTCTGAATATGTCTCAGAATAGAAAATAAGACATAAATAAAAGAAGAATCTTCAAGGTAGCGGACGTCCTTGTGCTCACCCTGTAGACTCTAAACTACAACTCTCGGAACGACTATCAGCCACGAGAAACAGAGGTCAATCCCACCTGGAATTCTACATTCATAAAAGAATACAAAAAGTGCGGAGTCGTACAAACAACGATCGGTAGGTATCATAGGCCGACTAAGACTAGTTGACATATAAAGATAATAAAGTAAGAGAAAACAGGCAAACCATGGAGTACAAGTCATGCTTCCAAGAAATTGACTCACATAATCAAGCCTTGATATAACAACTAGCCCTAAGTGAAACAATATCCAAGTATACTGAAAACCAAGTCCCATCAAGACAAATCAACACATAGCCCATATCAAATACAGTCCAAGAATATAGCCAACACAGTATCCAAATCATAAGCAACCATGAAGCATAATCAAGCAATGCAATATGAGATATGAATGCAATGCAATGCCTATATTCTTGTACTCCAACAGCGGAATACCTCCACGCCTCGGTAGCACAACCCATGGGGGACCTGTTAAGTCCAAGCAGCGTCACTCCATACACAGCTCAGAGAACCTAATTATCTACAAGTATCGCAATATCGGTGTTCTATATCAGCCCTCCGCACACAGCTTAGAGGTGACTTATCATGTTACATAATCTCGGAGGTGACAATGTTCCATAATCTTGTTCCTTTTATTTTTATCAATAGTGCCCCATAATAAATGATATATGAAATAATAAGATGATATGAAATGAATAATATCAAGTTCGAGGTTGTGCCAACGTGCTAACAAACAATGAATAATATCAAGTTCAAGTTGTGCCACACAATCATCAACAAGTGATCCACACAGTAATCATAATGAATCTCCAATTTTCATAACAATAAGAGCCAACTATCCCAAAATGGCTATACTAGTAACGAGGCGTACACTAAGTACCAATATCAATATCAAGTAATTTCATCCTTACGATTTACTCCCCAATTCACAAACAATCCACTTATATACAACGTACCGAATAGGGTCCTATGGAGTCTACAGGCCACTAGCCCGATCAAACAAGTCACAAGCAATACCAAATCCTAAGGCAACATCCAACCCAACTTCATACCCGAAGGTTTACATGAAATCTTTGACAATATCATCTAAATATACGCTTCGCTAGTCGAAGTCTCACCACAGGGGAAACCGTAACCTACCTGGAAGGCTGAACAACAATATCACCAACAATCACTCTTTAGACTTCCTTTTCCTTTCAGCCTCGACATAAAGAAAGTCTAACAAATTTGAATCATGGAATTAGAATCAAGAAGAACATCAAGCAAACCCTACTTCTATTAAAGACCCAAATCCCCAACCTATGTAATAGGGTTTATAAACTAAAAAGGTGAAATTAGGAATCTAAAGGTTCCAACATGAAATTAAAGCTCTAGGTGATCAATTCCATCATTATCAATCATAGAATAACCAACAATTACTCCAAATTCAGATTATATAGAAAACCCCCAATTTGGGTATAAATCCTAACCTTAAATTCACCAATTAAGCCTTAGAAATGGAAGATTCAAGTTACAACAGCTAATACCCATCAATATCATGCTAACCCATGCTAAATCCACCAAATAAACAAGGTTTTATCATCTTAAGATCATTAGAGAAGAAACTCACCAAACCCCCTTTTTGCTCTTATCATTTAAGAGAAATCTAGGCATGGATTATTGATTAGGAAAAGCTAACGAATGGTTTAGAGACAAGATTGTTTCCTTAGAGAAGAAATCAGTGAAAATCCTCTAAAAACGCCTCCTTAAGCCTAAAAAATGAGTATAGAAAATTACTTAATGTCTAAGGGTTTTAACACATTAAAAGGTCTCTGACTCAGCTAATATCGCTTCTGCAGCATCTAGCGGTCTCGCCTCGGCGGTCACTCTGACTGCCACGATGGTCCACTCACAAATGCCCTTAGCCGCTTCAGCGGCCAAGCAACCGCTGTAGCGGGCACCAGAACCAGATTCCCCCAAATAAACACAATCTCAATCCCAAAATCCCGACTGATCCCTGAGGCCATCTTCTCACAAACCACATACATAGACAAACATAAAAACACGCTACGAACGCACTCATGGCCTCGAAATTCCCAACGGAGGTCTCGTTGAACGAGTCAACTCCCGATACCTCAATTCCAACTTGCCAACTCAAGTCCTGAAATGCACCCGAGTGCATTGGGAACCGAACCAGATATGCACACAAGTCCTAAATGACCATCTAGACCTCTCGAAATTCTATGAATTTTTGAAAAAGGTCCGTTTACCCAAAAGTCAACCTTGAGTCAATCATTTTTCGCTTTTAAGCCGACTTTCCCAAATCAACTATGATGACTTCAAGAAGCGTGCCAACAGTCCCTGCAGGTCAAGTACGAGCTAAATAAAGCTCAAAAAAGGATCAAAAGGGTCGGAAACTCGATAACGTATAAACGGTTCGTTACATTTCCATTTACATGTGCATGAAAAAATTTGGTGTTTCTCTGCAGCTTCAGTAATTACATTAAAGTCTCCACCTACCATCCAAGGTATTTACATTTGAAGCAATGTCATGTAAATCTTCCCATAATGCCAATCTAGTAGCCCTCTCTGTGCTAGCATATATTACAGTCATCAATATCTCTTGTCCCCCATCTAAATGAGTGAGTTTAAAGGACAATAATTGGTCATTGTCCTTTAACAGCTCCACTTGAATTCCTTCTTCCACAAAAATCCAAATTTTTCCATTTACACTGTATGCGGAAGTCTCCATATTCAGCCATAGTCTATACATTTCAATATGCCTTATATGTTGAAATGGTTCCATTAAAGCTATAACATTGAATTTCCTTTGCCTATTTAACAACACCAATCTTTCAAAGGCCTATTGAGTGTTCATAAACCTAATATTCCAAATGAGAGAGCAATTCATTGGGATGTTGACTTGGCAAGAGCTTTCCTTGTTTGCACACCTCCCTTTGCCTTGGGAGGCACACTTTTGTCTCTTTATTTGTGTTGCTTACTTTCCTTCTTATGTTTTGCAGCCTGTTTGGGAGAGATGTCTGCTGTATGCTTATCCACAGTGAAGTTAACATTCTTATCCGCCTCTTCATCATCCCATATATCTATTTCCTTTTCTTTATCCTTTATTGATTGTTGTATGCCATCCCTGTCATCTTGATCATTATCTTCCTCACTACTTCTTGCGTCCACTTCCACTTCTTGTAAATTAAGATAACATTATTAAAGAAAAACTTTAAGTAAATAATTATACATGGAAAAATGAAATCTAATTTTTTTTGGGAATGACCAATGTGGATCTTCATATAGTAATTTATTTGTTGAGATTAAGACGATTGGATATCTTCTGAACCTATGAAAATGAACATTCAAGGTTTGATAGGATTTATGAGATTCTTTTAATTATTTTTATTTTATGAGGTATAAACACGTTGTGAAGCGTATCTCACCTAATACTCCTTGTGGACGACATTCCAGCTATGTATGTTCCTTTTATTCATTTAGGTAGCTCCATCATGACCAAGTCTCTTGTTGTCAAGATTAATATCCCTCTTGAAAGTGTAACGTAAAGTTAATAATATGAGAACACATTGTGGTAGTATAACCCAATTTCAGGGGATAATATTTGACCCTGTGCTTCATTTTCGTCATTGTAAAACATAATCTACAATAAATTATTTTCGAAAGAACTGAAAATATATCCTTTATTTCAAGAGGAAAAAGTTCTAATTCTTGGAATAAACGCATCCTTTGACATGTTATAATTTCTGCATGTACGAAATTGTTGTCAAATTTTCTACAAATCATTCTTACGTCGCTACAAAAGCCATTTGATTTGACTTGTTTGATTTTTTGGAAGGGTCAAATTTTTAAAATAGCATGATGTATTCCTCTTTTTCAAAACTAACATGATTCCTTGAGTTCACGTTGTTTTCTCACTCTTAATTCATTAACCAAGTTCCGACTCACTATAGATAGGAGTGTAATTGGTCAAAATTCTTCCTGAAATAAATTTAAAGGAAAAAATAAATCCATTGTAAATGTAACTCTAAACCTTTAATCAGGAAAGCAATATGTACCAATTATTGAAAAATTGATATGTCATAATTACATAAAATTAAATAATAAAAAATTAAAATTCATTTATGCCATGACCCAATTTAGCTAAGTCATGCGAGCACCTACCTTTCCCACCTTGGTAGGCGAACCCTTATCCCAACAATCTCAAAAACATGAAATTATAAATAAATAGCGGAAGAGATAAAAATCACGTAAGTCTGACGATAATGATATAGAATATGCGGAAGTAAGAAAATACATCAAATCCCCCCAGAGTCTGGTCTAACCATATAGGAGCCTCTGACTAGATACTACAAGTCTGAAAGTAATAATAAAACATCAAAAGTCGGAATATGTCTCGGAATACAGGTAAGACATAGAATAAAAGAAGAATCTTCAAGGCGGCAGATGTCCTGGAGCTCACCCTGAAAGACTCCAAGTAGCAACTCTCGAAACTCTATCAACCACGAGAAATAGAGGTAGATCCCACCTGGAACTCCGCATTCATAAAAGAATGCAACAAGTGCAGGTCAGTACAAATGACAAATATGCGGTAGGTATCATAGGACGACTAAGTTTATCTAACATATATCAAGTCAATAAAGTAAGATAAACAGGCAAATCAACAAAGTATAAGTCAAACACGAGCCAGAATCCAAGTACACGTCATCACCTATGTTTAGCATCTAAACCCAATTCTGCCATGCCTCAAATACTCATTCAGAATCCGTATATCACAAGTATATCATAAGAATATCACAATAGAATCTATAGTGCAATGCAATGCAATAATGTATGAATGTGAATGCAATGCAATGCTATGTACACATGTACTCCGATGATGGAACATCACATCTCAGTAGCACAACCCATAGGGAACCCGCAAAGTCTATGTACCTCACAGCTCCTGCAACAACCTCGACAAACTCTACCTCACAATTTTGTCAAAAACCTCGGTAATCGCTACGCACCACCTCGATTTCGGGACAACCATCGGATATCGATCCTCATGTCACTCTCATCCAACTGAGCCCAGCTCATCACAGTGTTTGCTTAAGTGTCATTAATGGATCAACAATATATCATGAGGATGAGAATATGTGCAATGTATGAGTTCAGTGTCAATAATCATATCAATATCACAAGTACCACGCATGGGCACACCAACAATATCATGAAAAGACTACACAATAAGACATAATAGAACACTATCCTTGTATCAAATGTCAAAAGGTAAGATACTACAATATCATGATCAAGATATATCAGTAGTCTCAAATATCTACTATCTCCACATAGCATCAAGCCAACAACAATGGAACAAGATAAGTCACAACACAACAGGTCCCAACCTAAGACACTATCTAACCCAACTTCATACCCAAAGGTTTACATACTTTCTCCGACAATATCGTCTAAATATATGCTTCGCTAAATGAAGTCTAACTATAGGGTAAACCGTAACCTACCTGGAAGGCCGAACAATAATATCACCAACAATTACACCTTAGCCTTTTCTTTCCTCTGAGCCTCGAGATAGTCTAGGCACATTCGAATCAAGAAATTAGAATCAAGAAGAACATCAAACGAACTCTACTTCTATTCAAGACCCAAATCCCCAACCTATGGAATGGGTTTTATGAACTAGAAGGGTGAAATTAGGAATCCAAAGGTTCCAACATGAAATTAAAGGTCTAGGTGATCAATTCCCATCAATATCAAGCTAGAATAATCAACAATTTACTCAAATTCGAATTCTAGGCAAAACTCCCAAATTTGGGTATAAACTCTAACTTTCAATTCCATAAACTAGCCCCTAGTTAGGAAGGAGTTATGAAATAAAGGATTCTAATCATCAATTCAATGCTTAAAGAAGCTAACCCAACCAACAAATCATGATTTAGAAGCCTAGAAAGAATAACTCATTGAACCCACTTTTAATCTTCAATCACTTAATGAACTATCAAGATAAAGGGATTCTATGGTGATTAAGGACAATGGAATAGTAAAGGGATTAGAAGAACTTACCACCAAGAATTTCCCCCCAAGAATATCCTTGAACAACTCCTAAGAACTCCTAAGACGAAATAATAAAGTATGAGGGACTTAGGGCTTTTAGTACGCAGTTAATGAAATAACCAGGCCCGATACCATTTTTGCGACAATGCAGCGGTCCTACCTCGACAGTTACTTAGACCGCCGTGACGGTCGGCCTTCACTTGCACTTGGCTGCCACAGCCCCTAATACCACCGCTATGGCGGTACCGCTGAGGCGGTAATGGTGCCGCCAAAGCAGACACCAGCACTAGATTTCCCAAAAAATAATCACAATTTCAATATGAAATCCCAACTAATACCCAAGGCCATCTGCTCACAAATCACATACACAAATCCACATAAAAACACGTTACGAACGCACTCATGGCCTCAGAATTCCCAACAGAGTTCTCGTTGACTGCGTCAACCCCGATACCTCAATTCTAACTTCCCAACCCAAGTCCCAAAATGCACCGAGTGCATTGGGAGCCAAACCAGATATGCACACAAGTTATAAATGACTATTCGGACCTCTCGGAATCGACGAATTTTTGAAAAAGGTCCGTTTATTCAAAAGTCAACTTTGAGTTAACTCTTTTTCGGTTAAAGCTAATTTTTCCCAAAAAGTCACCCAAAGCAAATCCGAACACCTCGAGACGCATGTCAACGGTCCTATTGGATCAAAAGTGAGTTAACAAGCTGTCACACCCCAATTCCCATCGGGCATGATGGGCACCCAACTCTTACTTAGAGCTGAGCGAACCCTCTGGCATTTACGTAATGAAACTGGACATATAATAAAGTACTTTCAGTCAAACGATAGAAATTTGCGAACGATACTCAATTAACAAAAAATCGAATAAGTCAAACTGACATATTGGCCTACATGGTTGCTTTACACGACGCACGATATCTTAACGTACTAACCACAGGACACTGTCTGCAAAATCTCTAAAAGTAAACACTTGAATCGTATGAATCGGGACAGGGCCCCGACATACCCGTACACACACATGATAATCATAATGACTCCTGTGATCGCTCCAGAAGAAAATGGAGTTTGCCAATCGGTGATAGCCAACCATCCTAGCGGAATACTTTTACCCGCAAAATAACTCGTGTGGCATGAACACAACGCCCCCGCAGCAAAGGGACGTCGTACGAACAATGTACCGAGTATGTAAGGCAGCAGTAATCATAAAGAATGAGACATAAGCCATAATGAATGTATGAGAAACCACCTGTAATATGAAGAGCCCCGAAGGCAATGACTAAAATGTAAATATATACCATACCCGGTCCTTTAGTAAGGGACTCGGTGAAATATAAATATATACCGTACCCGGCCCTCTAGTGAGGGACTCGGTGAAGTAATCATATATATACCGTACCCGACCCTCTAGTGAGGGTCTCGGTGAACAATGCAATGAAACTGTGCACGAATACATACCCGACCCGGGACTCGGTGAATGATATATTAACAGCATGCACGAGTAGAACATCATGAGCAACCATATACAAATTAAATCATCATCTGAGACTCAATAGAATAATTAGAATGAACTAACGCTTGAGAATCAAAGGCAACAGTCATGTCAAGTACCACTGAGAACTAGAATTCATTGGAGTCATAATGCAAGTGAGACTCATAAAATTATTTCTGAACTCTTTGAATAACCTGGAAGCACCCTCGAATGTCACTACGGATTATATCAAAATAGGACTTCAGAATCATAGACACATATCGAGGACATAATGAAATAGCTTCCGGGAATTAAGAACATTAGCTATTCTAGTATCTCTAAGAATAGGAGCTTCTTTAGAGTTTATACGTTCGTCGTCTGTTTGTTTCATATAGACCATGCCAAAAAAAGAAAGAAGGGATAGCCTTAACTGTGAGGACCCCACGCCAGGTTGACCCTGGACCGTGAGTAGACACCAGGATGACCCTGGACCGCCCCCCCCATGACATGCATGCTTGACATACTCGTGTATTGTGGGCAAAGAGACACGTACAATTCGATATACGCCGCAATGGCCGTATCGAACCCGTGACCTCTCCCCTTTTGTTCTCCCAAAGGAGACGTCTCTCACCAGTTGAGCTGCAGCTCAATTGGTAAGAGACGATTCCCTTTGGGGAATATAAAGGTGACTGCAAGGTCGCGGGTTCGATACCGCCCGCCGCGGCTCGTATATCGAACTGGCTAAGCACCCTGTCACGTACAATACCTGAGTATGTCAAGCATGCATGCATGGGGGGTCTCACAGTCGTCTGGTCGCATCCATACTGTGGGGTCTTCACAAAAAAGGCGTCTTGTGTTTGAGGATCCGCCTGGATGACCCAGGACCGGGTTGCCCTCCATGACATGCATGTACACTGAAATATTGTATGTGAAAGGGTGCTTAGCCAGTTCGCACACTCTGCAGAGCTTCGAACCCGCGACCTTGCATTCACTTTTGTTCCCCCTTGCGGGAACGCCTCTTACCAATTGAGCTGATACCAAGTTTTGTCACGCCCCGAACCATGGCCTGGACGTAACACGGCACTCGGTGCCTGACTGCATGTGACCGAACGAACCACATGGCTTGCTGAACTATCATGAGGCATACATGAGCGGAAATATAACGTGAATGCATGATGAGCCTTTATAAAACGTAGTAAGTCATAATGCTTAATAAAAATACTTGTTTAAACATGAGTGCGGAAATAACATGAATGAGCCGAAAATGGCTATACGACTCTGAATGTCTGACATAACATAAGTGACTTGTCTAGTCTATGAAACCTCTATCATGATCCGACCGGAAAACATACTTATCGTGGACAAGGCCCCCAAAGATACCTTAGATGCATAACTAAGTATAAACAAAAGTTGATTAAACCCCGAATGAGATGGGGCTCACCAATAAGCCGATACGAATGCTTTGTCTTCATCGAGCGATGTGTCGTCCGTATATCGCACTCGCATCGTGAAATGCGAGTGCCCCGGCAATAAAAGGGGACGTCGGAAAGACATTGAATGTACTGGTATGTAAAACAACTGAAAGAAATAACATGGGACATGGAATAACATGATAAGAACTGAAACTGAAAACCTGGACATGAACATGAGTGCATACATATATATATAAAACATGGTAAAATTATCATAAGTAGGGAGAGCAATAACTTATAACCGATTCATGGTTCGGTGCTTGCGTCCCGCGACGAACACTCGTCGCCTTGCTGTGGAACATGAGATTTAATAAAATATGAAAGGATCCGGTCATTATGAGAGATCGTCCGGACATGGGTGGAGCGATCCTCATCCTACGGTGGCTACGTAGTTTCAGGCTATCTGAAGCCCTCCTCGGTAATTAATGCAACTCCCAAAACATGAACATGTAAAATAGTGGCACTTGCTG
Organism: Lycium ferocissimum; assembly: GCF_029784015.1. NCBI lineage: Eukaryota > Viridiplantae > Streptophyta > Magnoliopsida > Solanales > Solanaceae > Lycium > Lycium ferocissimum. Next base: position 11,008 of record NW_026717781.1, read on the forward strand.
CCCATGGTATATCATGAATCATAACTTGCTTGTACATAGTGTTCATGAATCATAACTTGCTTGTACATGGTTTTCATGAATCATAACTTGCTTGTATAGTTTCATAAGATAACTTGTCATAGTCTTGCAAAACATGTTTTTGGTTCATGAGTAATAACAATAGTTCGTAATCATATATATATACTTGACTTGAAAACATGCTTGCAACTTCTTTGGATGAAATCATAAAGTTTCATATAAACATAATGAGAACACATGAGGAAGAATTCATGATTCATGGATTAAGCTAGGATTCCTAATAACCGTAATGGAAGATTAGGAATACAATAACGAATATAGATACAAAATTTATGTACATAAATACATAAATACGGGCTACCAATATGTTGGGTTTAATGCCCTAGGATTTGAACTTCATGGATTTTAAGAAACGGATCATGGGGAAGAACATGGAGATTCCCACATGTGGATGGAAGTTCTACATACCTTAATTGTTCCAAAGCTTGAATTAGAGACTTGAGTTTTGAAGAAGATTTCCTAAATCTTGATTCTTGAATCTTGAGATGGGTTTTCTTGAAAACCCTAGATTAGGAATGATGATTTCTTGTTTAGATTACAAGGATATATGTTAGAATGGAGTTGGAATAATTAGAATGGACTTACCTTGGTGTTCTTGATGTTGGAGGAGAGTAGGAAGTCGTTCTAGGGTTTGAGGGAGTGAAAAATAATGAGTTGAACTGATATGGATGAATATATACTGTCCTGTGAAATTGCAAATTACGACCTGAACAGTGCTGGTCGTAAATTCAGTTTACGGGCCGTAAATTGATTTACGGTCCGTATTTTGATTTACAGACTGCACTGCCTCTCTTCAGTAAAATGGCCATAACTTTTTGCACAGATGTCCGTTTGACCCCCGTAAGATACCGTTGGAAAGGTATTTCAATGCTCTACAACTTTCATCAAGGAAGTTTTCTCAAATTCCCAACACGTTTTGAAATAAGGGCCGTAAAGTGAAATACGGTCCGTATTTAACCATATGACCTCAAAATGTCAAATTTTAATGTTCAAATTCTTGGTTTCGCTTTTACGAAGCATCGTTCATGGGCGTAAATTGGAATACGACCACTGTTCATGGGCGTAAACGACCATATCACAACTGAACGGAAAAATCTCAATTCCCACATTCTTTATCTGATTTTCTAAGTCTAGGATCGTGGTTAAAGCTTACGTTAAAGTACGAGGTGTTACAATATCTCCCCCTTAGGATCATTCGTCCTCGAATGATGGGTCATGGTTAAGAATATGTCTGAGCATGGCTTGAACACATAAACGTAAAGAAAACATGACATGAAACATGAGACGTGAAATTATGTGATCACATGAAAACATGGATACTAAAGCATGAGACATGAAACATAAGCGCTGGATACATGACATGAGCGTGAAACATGAGACATAACATGATACATGGGGCATGGAACCGACATGACATAGTTTCATGAAAACATCGTTGCCCAAACATGAGACATGAATAGCGAATACATGAACTTGAACGTGAAACGCGAGGCATGAATACATAAGGGACATTATAACTCGCTCCAAAATGTCATTAAGCCGTCATTAATTCGATACTCGTAATTTTGCCTCGACATACAACATATACCTTGCTTTCCTTAACAACTTTCATCTCCTACCTCCAATGTCTTTGAAATCTCATTTATAATCATTAAATATTACTTCTTACTCGTCAACATGTCGTGTACGTCATACCCTTCAGCGGGTCTATTCGTGGTACGCTAACAGGAAATTTCCAAGGTGTAACATTCTCCCCTCTTTTGGAACATTCGTCCTCGAATGTTAAACATTCGGGATTCTACAAAAATTTCGCCCGAGTTTCCCCTATAATATGGCACTACCAACCTGTCACAACAAATGTACCCATAATATTATGTCTTCACCGGCTACATCACAATAGCACTATAAATTGGCCACACACGACCAAAAGCATGAAAAGAAAGCTTGCATACCTCAAAATCTTGGTGTTTCATCGTAAATCTCTTTCTCGCGGGCTGAAACAAGTGCGTGGTACATGGATTTCATATCCTCTCATTTCCCATGTAGCTTCCTCAACTTTCGACTCCTCCACAGACTTTCACCGAGGCTACTTCCTTAGTTCTCAACTTGCGAATCCGACGGGTCCAAGAATGGCTACTGGGATCTCCTCATACGTCAAACTATCCTTAATCGTTATAGTATCAGTAGGAACAACCAACGACGGGTATCCTACACACTTCATCAACATGGATACATGAAACACGGGATGTATAGCAGCCAAATCTTGTAACAACTCAAGTTTATAGGCTACTAGTCCGACCTTTCGTAGAATTATGTAAGGTCCAATATATCCGGGATGAGTTTGCCTTTCTTGCAAAATCTCATGACACCCTTCACGGGTGAGACTTTAAGGAACACCCAATCATCAACCGAAAATTCTAAGTCCCTTCGCCTCACATCCGTATAAGACTTCGGCGACTCCGAGCCATTTTCAAACGCTCCCGTATTAACTTGACTTTCTCTATATCCCGATAAACCAAATTTGATCCTAACAACTCGCTTCACCAACTTCGAACCAACCAATTGGTAATCTAAACCTTCGCTCAAAAGAGTTTCAAATAGTGCGATACCAATACTAGCATGGAAATCTTTTTTTTTTTTTTTTTTTGTAAACTCAATAAGAGCATGTGGTCATCCCAAATACCATTGAAATCAAGGACACATGGTTCTTGGAATCGAATGAATACAAGATTACTAAACCGTCGAGATATTTTTGTGAAGACCCCACAAAGCATGGATGCGACCGATAGACGTGGACCCATGCATGCATGCTTGACATACTGTATTGTACGTGATAGGGTGCTTAGCCGCTCGATATACGCCCACGTATATCGAACCGGCAACACCCCGTCACGTACAATACATGAGTATGTCAAGCATGCATGCACCCGGGGGTCTCGCGCCGTCCGGTCGCATCCATACTGTGGGGTCTTCACATTAACATATCTTTAGTGTCGATTCTAGAGACAATGATGAACTTGACCTTCTCCACACGTTAATCTATAAGAATGATGATAAAACTAGTATTAAAATAAAGAAAGACACAATAACGATACGAACAGCGGCAAGTCCCCTACACAATTAACTAAATGGCATTCCTTCACGCCCTTCTTCCATTCAACGCCTACAACGACGACAACAACACCAATATATAGTCTTAACCACAATTCTAGCCATTCAACTTAACAAAACAGCCCCCAAATACTACACAACAACACCCAACATTCATCTACGATTTTCAATCACCGTCCCGCAAGTCCTTTATCAAAAACATACAAGAAACACTTAATTAAACACTTAAATGAAGCTAGAACGGTATTCTTAGCTCAATAATTGGAAGAAAACCTTACTTGTGTACTTGAGTTCCTAGAATTCTTATTGGAACGTTGTTGCTCTTCCAAGAATGAATAATTCCAAAGCTAAAGATGTTGCTGCCAACGTATTGCTCTTCAAATTAATACTCAAAGCCAAAGTTGCTGCTTACATTTTGCTCCTCCAAATTAATTCCCAAATTGCTGCCAACGTTTCTTCTTCTTGCATATTGCAACGTTGCTGTTTGCTTAATCTTTTAAGTACTGAGCTTAATGTTTGTGGAGCAGTACGTTGCTGTTTGGCTTGGAAATTAATGTTGCTGCCAAGAGAAATTAATTCACGTTGCTTCTCCTTTCAGTTATGTG
>NW_026717782.1:0-14240 GCF_029784015.1 Lycium ferocissimum
AGAAAACAATCCTTGATACATTTCCTAAAATACCCAAATTCATCAACTACACTATGACTCATGCAATTGACAACATTATCCTCACAAATCCAAGAAACTATAATAAAATCACATTAACTCCAAATCAGCGCACACGGTTTTTAACTTCAACTTTGATCATTAACCTTAATTCTACATCATAAAATTCATAACGACGACAACCAAAATACTAGATAACATTAATTCATTTCTTACATACCAAACGGCCTACCACGGCCGTTCCTCAACATACATCATTCCATGAGTTTCATTCATTTTCTACACACTACAACAACACACAAACATGCTAACTACAATTAATTCATCACTTTAACACACCACTGTACACGGCCAAACACACATATACGGCCAACCTTCCACAATCATAATTTCATGGTTTCCTTAATTTCTACATACCACAACATATACAAACCATCTATGAAAACATGTAAACAAGATTAAATCTCACCTTCTCCATTCAACTTCTCCTCTCGGCTAGGCTTGCCAATTGCACAAACGGACGTTTTTCTTGCTCCAACGACCCTCCGCGTTGACGAGCACCTTCCAATTAGTAGAGAAACTAGAAGAAAATAATTTTTCTTGCTCAAATTTTTAAGGACAAAATTCGGCCATGGTGTGGCCGAATGGACTCTCTCTTTCTTTCTCCATGGTTCTTGAAATTTCTAAGGTGATCATATTGTCACGCCCCAATTTTCGAGGGACGTGATGGGCACCCGACCCCATACCGGGCCGAGCGAACCCACGGACTCCTATCGCACACGAATTTTTTTTTCGGACTCAATACCGAAAAAATTATAAAATACATAACGAGGCTTACAAACTTGACGAAATACGTAATTACACAAAATTCATTACACAACACACATCGACATGTCGGTGATGGAGCCGTGTGGGCCGACACATCATACCCACAACAACGTGCCGCAAAAGTCTCTAATGCCATCCGAAGACACAACGTACATACTCGGACTCGGCGGTGCTCCGGAAGGAATTGGAGCTCACCAATCATCCGGAATATCTTCAACTCATCTGTGGGTACACGCGCGGCATGAAACGCGGCCCCCCCGAAGAACGGGGGGTCGATGCGGAAAAATGTCGAGTATGCGAAGCGGAAAAACTATAAACAAAACATAATCAAAACTAAAGTACAAAGATAGTGACGAGCGTAATCGGACTCGTTAATACCGGTAAGACGGGACCTTAGTCGTAAACATAAGTACGGAAGCATAACGGAGACGAAATCGTAGACGAGAATCGGTACGAAGGCATACGGACGTATCGGACAACCGCAATCGGAGCGGACGTACGAGTATATCGGACGGTTATGGGAGCGAACGTACGGAGGTATACGACGAACCGAATCGAGAATCGGGACACGAGTGAGCGTAAAGCCGGACGCGGATCATACGGAGACGTACGGAATGCCGGGGAGAGACGCATCATACGTGCCGATACGGACTATACGGACGTACGGAATACGTGCAAATCAAACGTGTGCGAACGAACATCTATATACCGGATCACATCCATGCGGATAACGGATCCCGGCCCTGCTTTGAGGGACGCGCGTAGTCGAGTCGAATCATATATCGGATGTGCATGTAATCGAACGCCGTAGCGTACATATATCGAACCCGGCCCTCCGGTGGGGCGCGCCGGTAGGAACCCGGCCCTGCGAGCGGGACGCGGTGAACGGTATCGGATGCCATCTGGCCACCGCCCCGTACATAAAATCATAATATCATAAAACGATCCCGCCTATGAGGGACGCGGTGAACAATGCGAGAGGTGCACGATAACGCAACCTGGCCGGGCGCGGTGGCCGGACATAACGGACGGTGCGGCGTAGTGCGCACGATAACATATCGAACCCGGCCGGGACGCGGTGAAAGATACATTGAGCCTTGCGAGCGAGTAGTGCGAGAAACATATGCATATAAATCCGGACTCAACAAACGGATATTCTTACCGATATTCGAGGCTCGGCGCATTTACGATCGGCTCTGCCGGACGTTGGGATTATCGCATCGAACGCCGGGCGTGTCATCGGGGTGGTCAAAACATATAATATCGAACGGACATTCCGACGCAAATCCGAGATCATTCACGAGAGATCGGGAACAATTAGCTTTACGAGCTTTCGGAGAACGTAAGCGACGGACATACCCGGGGTTACCATACGTACATACATAAGGAAGGCATCGGGAATTGTGGGCCCACTTCGCACAAAATCGAGATAACATACGAAGTTAGAAATGTTTACATGTTTAACTCTTTTAGTTACAGAACCCTCTCGTACTTACTCATTTGTCAAACACACACAGCTTAGTGACACTAACATGCTCATACATGACATGCTTATATATAACATAAATCAAAATCATAAACAGACTCAGAAGTCAAGAGCGGAGTTACCCCAAATGCATATTATATCATAACTTATTGGCTCTAGGACATGCCATATAAAAGAAAAGTAAGCCTGCACATCCCGTGCGGCCTTGCTAGCTCACACTTGTTCATCCCAACTTGCTTATCTACATTCAAAAGGACCCATATGATCATTAGATTCATCGGCGTGTTCGCCTTAATTTTTTTCATACAAGTCCACCTATAAGCTACCGAAATTTAGAGCGCATTCTCCTCTCGTAAATACGACGTCCCGAGATTCGCACTGGCTAACTTTAACCAACAACCATCCGGAATTCAACCCGGCCAAACTATCATCAATAATGCCAATATTCAACCCAAATACATTCTAACATTCCCAATCTTTTTCTTACAATTCCATGACATACTACTTACATTCAATTTAATTCCAATGATCATATATTCATTACTAATCCGCAACCATTTGCACATGATTTAATAACATTCCAAGCAATCCACAAAATATTCAAACAATTCATTTATTACACCATTTTACCACAACTTACCAAATATGATCATTTTCGCCACAACCATAACACATACACTTTGATGAATTCTCATCCTTTCTTGACATTACAACAACAAACAACACACTACACAAATTCATCCATTTCTACACACTACGACATGTTCAAAGCGCTTGTAACCACATTGTCCAACACTAAATAAAATTAGTTCAATACCTTGACATACAAGGCAACAACACTCCAACACCCATATTGCCATAAGTTTCATTCATTTCTACACACATTTTATCATACATACAACCATCCATAACACAATCCAACATGCTAAAATAAATTAATTCTTCATCCCTATACCATTTAACACACACACGGCCACTCACAATTTATCACAACTTCATGAACTTCCTTCATTTACACACTCCACAACATCCATAAATCATGCATAACATATATAAAATAGGATTGAACCATACCTCTTCCTTCCACCTCTTCACACGGCTAGCATTATTTCTTGCCAAACAATTCGTTTTCTTCTTCCAACAATCACTCCACGTCGACGAGGGCTCTCAAGGGGTTGAAAAGGTTGAAGAACAAAATTTTCCCAATCAAATACCATAGGGCCGTTCGGCCAGCCCTCCAACCGAACCTCTCTCTTTTTTTTTCTTTCCTTTCTTTCTTGCTTTCTTTCTCTTCTCTTAATTAAAAGGATGACCATATTATATATATATACTTATATATAGCATGTGAGGGGCACATGCCCTCACTCTAGATTTTTCTTTTCTTTTCTTTTCATTTCTTTTTCTAGAATTTTCTTCATTTATTATCCTAAAAGATGACTTATTATTATTATTATTATATTCCTTTGTCATCTTTTTCCATACCTTTTCTTCACATGGCCAATATGGCCTTTTTATGGAATTTTCTTGAATTCCCGTGAAATGACCATTTGGCCCCTAGCCTTTTCAAATATTCCCATAATGTCATTTTGCAAATTTCCCTTTTTGTCCTCAGTCTTCCTCACTATTTCCACACTAATAATATTTTCCAACGACTTACGCATTACAACAAAACCGAAAAATGACCTTGCCCTAAACTTTCCGCCATTGTTTCGAAATATCCGAAAGTGCAAAAATGCGAGGTGTAACACATATGATGAAGATGATCAATTAATCATCTTTTATAAGCTTATGTTATACACCCAAGTGGCCCATGGCCCACTAGTCATGTGCATGGCCACATGACTTTTTTTTCATGAATTTTTAAGTTTCCAAAACTTCATTTTTGGCCCCAAATTTTCATGAAATGTCTAACTTTTCATAATTTCCTTTTAACCCCAAATTCCCTAATATTTCCATCCAACAACATTCATAAGCAACTTGTGTCTTACAACAAAGTCGGAAAAATAGCCTTATCCATAACTTGTCGCAACCACTTAGAATATTCCAACGTACAAAGTACGGGATATAACACCCAGTGCTAACCCACCCGGGCACCTCTTATCATACTTTCACATTTACATCTAGGTGAGCCACATAACTAAATCATACTTTCCATCCATTATTCATACTAATTCCATTGGGCAACAATTCATTTATATCATCATCGACAACTATGCCCACAACAATGTACATAAGCCAACTAGGCTAACAAAATGATATCCAAAATATTGGCCCATAGGGCCAAATACATCTAACCATATAGGCGGGACAGGATCCCTCCATGCCCATAAATATGTACACAAAAGAATAAATACCAAAAGCTGTAACTCCGAATGAAATGGAGCTCTGCTATGTAGTCCCTGAGTAATAAAGCTATGGATCAAGCTTGTCTCCCTGGCCACCTGCGAGCATGACGCAGCGTCCACAAACAAAAGGACGTCAGTACGGAGAATGTACTGAGTATGTAAAGCATGATCAACATCATTATAGAAGTATAATAAGCAACATAAGAAATAGCATAAGATGGGAGGTAGTAGAGCCATTGTCATAAACACTTACTTGCTTTTCATAGGGACTTTCCATTTCTAATACGTGATCGTGTACATACATCCATATCCATATCCGTATTCATATCCATACTCGTTTACATTTCTTATCCATTTTCGTATTCATAGCGTATTCGTATTTATATTCATATTCATATCGTATACATATCCATATCATGTACATAGAATACCCGACCATGAAATTTCAGTGTTTCACATACCCGGCCATGGCAAGGCTCGGTGAGTATACATATCTAGCCCTACCAGGGCTCAGGGTTATCCGTACCCAACTGCAGTGGTGCATGCGCAATATATATATATATATATATATTCTACCCGGCCATATAAGCTCGGGGTTTCATAATAGCCATACATAGACACATATACATAAAAGCTCATAAGTATCTTTAGCATCATTACTATCGTCGTTCATTACATCTATCCCTAGAGCATTCTCATCATAGGAGGAATTTAGTACAATCGTAACATGTCGAGAGATTCACTTGAGCTTAGTAGCTTTTGAAGATAGCATTATTTGGAGGACATCATAGGCTCATAGAAGATTAGATATTTGGACAAGAACCATGCCTTATGAAAGAAGGGTTAGCCTTACATACCTTTCCGTTCAACTATTCTATCACTTGCATATTCTCCTTCAATGCTCACGTTTCTACCTTCATTAGAGTTATACTATCATTAGAAAATTGATAGCTTAGCATACATGACTAAAGCAAGAGAAAATTGGACCGCATCTCCTTTATTTATACGAGTTCCTCCATATCACATATCAACTCCCAAACATCAATAATAACATTCACAACATCATAACAATAGTCTTTATTCACCTACATTATCCTTACTTCTCAATTCACTTCCAATCATCCATATCCATGGTCATAGCACACGATTACATTCATTCATATACAATTTCTATCCCATGTTCATAACATCATTTATAACATAACCATAGTCACAACACATCAAGAATCATGACTCAACCCAAGATATTGCTCAAAAATGACACTATTCCCACATTCATGACCCATTTTCTATATTCTTTTACAGTCCAAGTATTTCAACTTCCCAATACCTTAAACAACATGGAAATACCATAAAAATTACCTTAGATGGTGTAGGAATGACCCTTGGGTGGAAACACTTCACTTGAGCAAAACCCTAGTCTCATCTTCACTTGGATTCCTTGTCTTGGATGAACTTTAATGAGTTTCTTACACTTGATTCACTTGATTTGATGAAGTTGATCACTAATATCTCTTGAATTCTTATGGGAGAAGTGTAGAGAAGTATTCTAGAGAGTTCTAGAGAGAAGGGGAGTGAAGGGGAAATGAAATGAAATAACTTGGACCCCTTATTAATAATACTCACATCTGTCCCGCTCCAAATCTACGGACCAACATACGGTCCGTATAAATTTTCACTCGACCGTATATACTGGCCGTAGATTTGGTCCGGTGAGGCTGGCCATCGGGCTGATTATACGGCCAAACATACGGCCAAGATAATTTATACGACCAGTATGTTGGGCCGTATAATGCCCAGTTCTTCCGAACTCATTCTCGTCGACTCGTTTGATCTCCAATTCTTATGGAACCTTCTTGACACTTGTTTATCACCTCATTAACAATCTAAGGGATGTTATAACTCTTCTCCAAAGCATCATTAAATCATCATTAACTTGTTACTCATAAATCCTTTCCGATACATATCGTATGCTTGCCTTCTCTTGGCAAACTTTCTCCTCTTACCTCGAATGTCTTTGAAATCTTAATTAGGGTCATCAAATGTCATTCCTTACTTATTGAAATACCATATACTTCGTGCTCTTCGTTAGTCTATTCACTGTGCATCAACGAAATTTTTTTCGAGGTGTAACATTCTTCCCCCCTTAAGAACATTCGTCCTCGGGGATTCTATAAAAATTTCGCCAGAGTTTCCCCTGTAATATGGCACTACCATCCTATCACAACAGCCCATAATAACAATGCCTCACAGGGCCACAACATAATAGCAATAGAGTTTGGCCACACACGACCCAAATGCATAAAAAGAAAACATACATACCTTATGATCTTGATGTCTCATCTTGGATCTCTTCTGGGGGCTGAAATAAGTGCGGGTACTTGAATTTCATAATTTCTTCCGCTTCCCATGTCATCTCTTCTCGGTTATTGTTTCTCCACAAAACCTTAATTGAGGCCACTTCTTTGTTTCTAAGCCTCCGTACTTGCCTATCTAATATGGCAATGGGTACCTCTTCATAAGTCAACTTTTCTGTCACTTGAACATCATTTACTGGTACGATCCTAGTAGGATCTCTAACACATTTGCGAAGCATCGAGACATGGAAAACTGGGTGAACTGACTCCAAATCAGGAGGTAGATCTAATTCGTAAGCCACTTTGCCTACCTTGCGCACGATCTCATAAGGCCCAATGTATCGGGGACTTAACTTCCCCTTTTTGCCAAATCTCATAATGCCCTTCATCGGCGACACCTTCAAGAATACCCAATCTTTAACTTGGAACTCTAAGTCCCTTCGACGATTATCCGCATAGGACTTTTGACGACTTTGGGCTGCTAATAGTCGACCTTGTATGAGCTTAACTTTTTCTATGGCTTGCTAGACCAAGTCTGACCCTATCAATTTAGTCTCTCCTGGTTCAAACCACCCAATTGGGGATCGACACTTTCGCCCATACAAAGCCTCATACGGTGCCATTTAAATGCTAGAATGATAACTATTGTTATAAGCAAACTCAATAAGGGGTAAGTGATCATCCTAATTTCCTTCAAAATCCAACATACATGCCCGTAACATATCCTGAAGAGTCTGAATGGTACGTTCAGCTTGTCCGTCAGTCTACGGATGAAATGTCGTGCTAAGGCTGACATGAGTCCACAAACCCTCTTGGAAGGACTTCCAAAAATTAGCCGTAAACTGAGTTCCTCTATCTGCGATAATAGATACTGGAACACCATGGAGTCGCACTATCTCTTTAACATAAAGCTTTGCATAATCTTCTGCCACATATGTAGTTCTGACTAGTAAGAAATGAGCTGACTTCGTGAGCCGATCCATAATCACCCATATAGAATAATACTTACGTCGAGAACGGGGTAAGCCTGTAATGAAGTCCATGTTAATTACTTCCCACTTCCAAGTTGGAATTTTTATAGCTTGCAACAATCCGCCCAGCTTTTGGTGTTCGATTTTCACCTGTTGACAGTTGGGACATTGAGCTACGAATTCTGCTATATCTCTTCATCCCATTCCACCAATATATAGACTTAAGATCATGATACATTTTCGTTGCTCCGGGGTGGACGGAATAACGGGAGCACGGGCTTCTCTCAATATTTGGTGGCGTAGTCCTGCCACATCAGGGACACATAATCTGCCTCGACATCAGAGAACTTCATCTCCTGCAATCTCAAGTGATGACTTCTCCTTCTGAGGGAGTGTATCTCTATAATGCATTAGCATGGGATCTTCGTGTTGTCGCTCTTTCACTTCCACTACTAGCGACGAGACCGCCGAATTCTCGAATTGTAGTTCCCTGCTACCGAGTCCACTACTCGAACTCCTAGGCTAGCTAACTGCTGGAGCTCACGAGCCATTTCTCTTTTCTCTGGTCGTACATTACACAAACTTCCCATGGATCTACGGCTAAGAGCATCAGCCACAACATTTGCCTTTCCGGGGTGATATAGGATATCAACATCAAAATCTTTTAGCAATTCCAACCATCGTTGCCGTAAATTCAACTCTTTTTGCTTGAAGATATACTGAAGGCTTTTATGATCTGTGTAAATATCCACATGAACACCATACAAGTAATGTCTCCACATCTTTAATACATGAATCACTGCAGCCAATTCAAGGTCATAGGTTGGACAATTTTTCTCATATTTTCATCATTGCCTTGAAGCATATGCAATCACCTTTCCATGTTGCATCAACATACAGCCTAGCCCAATGCCTGAAGCATCACAATAAACAACATAACCTTCCAATCCCTCTGGAAGTGTCTGGACTGGGGCAAAAGTCAATCTATCTTTTAGCTCTTGGAAACTACGTTCACAAGCATCTGTCCATTGAAACTTTGTTGATTTCTGGGTCAGCTTTGTGAGTGGCGCAGAAATAGAAGAAAAACCTTTAACAAATCTCCTGTAATATCCTGCTAAGCCCAGAAAGCTACGACCCTCCATAGGAGTTGTGGGCCTTGGCCAAGTTTTCACGGCCTCAATCTTTTGGCTATCTACCCGAATACCATCGGCTGAAACAATGTGCCCCAAAAATGTCACTGAGTTCAACCAAAACTCACACTTAGAAAATTTTGCAAACAACTCACGAGTTTGAAGAACTCTAAGGACAGTACGCAAATGATCCGCATGTTCTGCCTCGGATCTAGAATACACCAAGATATCATCGATGAATACAATAAAAAATAAATCTAGGAAGGGCCTGAACACATAGTTCATCAAATCCATAAATACTGCCGATGCATTAGTTAGTCCAAATGACATCACCCAGAACTCAAAATGGCCATATCTTGTTCTGAAGGCTGTCTTAGGGATATCTTTCTCCCTAACTCTCACTTGATGATACCCGGATCTCAAATTTATCTTCGAAAATCATTTGGCACCTTCTAATTGGTCAAATAAGTCATCAATCCTCAGAAGAGGATATTTATTCTTAATCGTCACCTTATTCAGTTGCCGATAGTCAATGCACATTCGCAAGGAGCCATCTTTCTTTCGGACAAACAATACGGGTGCTCCCCACGGGGATGAACTAGGCCTAATAAAGCCTTTCTCAAGCAAGTCTTTCAATTGCTCCTTCAACTCTTTCAACTCTGCGGGAGCCATTCTATAAGGTGGAATAGATATAGGCTTGGCGTCTAGAAACACATCAATAGCAAAATCAATCTCCCGCTTGGGAGGAAGGCCGGGAAGCTCTTCCGGGAATACATCCGGAAATTCATTCACCACGGGGACTGACTGAAGAGTTGGCGGTTCAGCTTCTACAACTTGAACCCGAACTAGGTGATAAATGCAACCTTTTATGATCATTTTCCTTGCCTTGAGATAGGAAATAAACCTACCTTTTGGTGACGCAGTATTTCCTTTCCATTCTAAAACTGGTTCTCCCGGAAATTGGAAACGAACCATTTTCATTCTACAATCAACATTGACATAGCAAGAAGCCAACCAATCCATGCCCATAATAACTTCAAAATCCACCATTTTTAACTCATGTAAGTCAACCATAGTATGATGGTCACAAATCACAACTATACAACTTCTATATACTCGACTAGCTATTACCAATTCACCAACGGGCGTAGACATCTCAAAATGTTTGATCGACTCCGGTTTGAATCTAAACCGACCCGCAATATACGGAGTAACATATGACAATGTGGAGCCCGGATCTATCAAAGCATATGCATCATGAGAAAATATCGATAATATACGTGTGACAACAACAGGAGAAGACTCAAGATCTTGGCGTCCAGCCAAAGCATAAATACGGTGCGGAGGACCGCTAGAACTGGGGATTCTCCCACTGCCTCTACCATGGCCGACTGGCACATGCGAACCTAGCCCCATAGGGGGTATAGATGACGAAGATCCGGCTACCGACCCTAAAGGCTGGGTCCTACCTCTACCACCAACTGAGGGGCAATCACGCATAATATGGCCTGGCCGACCACATGAATAGCAAACCTCTGAACCCATCGCACCGACCCCAATGTAACTTCCCACACCGGGAACATCGTGGTACGGGTGGTCTCGCCGACCCGAATCACCCCGAACCGAGATCCCGAAAGCTCGACTCGCCCGGAATGAGTAGATCTATCAAATCTCTGGCCTGAAACCCGTGGAGGCACACTAGTCATAGAATGGCCTGAATGCCTCAAAAACTACTGTCTGTGCCCGCCTCTATACTCACTCATCGGACCCGAAGATCTAGCCCTCTTATTATACCCTCTATCATGCTCACGCTCACTTCTTTGTTGTTGTAGGCTTTTTTTAAAATTTTGAGCATGGGCTTGAATGCGTGATATATTCATATTGTCCTGAAGGGACGCAGTCAAGCACCTATCCATCAAATGTGTCGCTAGGCCCTTCACATATAGGTGCACTCGATCACCCATATCCGCTACCATGGTCGAAGCATACCTAGCCAAAGAATTGAAGCGGAGACTATACTCTAGAGCACTCATACTTCCTTGCCTCAAATTTTAAAACTTATCGGCTCTAGCTCACCGAACTTCTGGAGGCAGGTAATGTTAGAGGAAAGCATCTACAAAATCTTGCCATACCGGGGGAGGCGCGTTGGCTCCCCGTGAAGCCATCCAAACCGTGTACCAATGACCCGCAACATCCCTCAAACTATAGGATGCTAACTCCACCGATTTGGTGTCCGAAGTATGTATCAACCGAAGTGACCTCAACATTCCATCAGTA
Organism: Lycium ferocissimum; assembly: GCF_029784015.1. Taxonomy (NCBI): domain Eukaryota; kingdom Viridiplantae; phylum Streptophyta; class Magnoliopsida; order Solanales; family Solanaceae; genus Lycium; species Lycium ferocissimum. Next base: position 11,413 of record NW_026717782.1, read on the forward strand.
AAATTCTGAGGGTCCTCATCCGGCTTTGATCCAAAGAATTCTGGAGGGTTCAAACTAATAAAATCACGGGCCCTTGCACTAACAACCCTATCACCTTGCCCTGTACCGCCGCCGGGTCGGCGCAACCAACCGAGTAAGCAAATGAATGGCCTCTTTTACATCTTGGTCCGAAGCATCCGGCGGGAGGAGCCGGGAGGTGCCGGAGCTGTGGCCGAGGCTCCCTCACGCTCCTCGAAAGAGGCACCGAATGGGAGGACCGAGATTGAGCCGCATTCCGGGACTCACTTTCCTCTACAACCGTTGGCGGTGCTCTTTCCGGCCCGCTTTTCCGCCACCGTCTTGCCCCTTTGGGTCGCCGTAGCCTTTCTCTTTACTGCATCTCTCGAAATACATAACACACGGCTAAGGAAAAAAGAAGTTCTTATGTCATAGCTCTATCGCACGATATTATGAAGAAAGAAGGTCATTCATTCCTAAAATGCCCGCGCTCCCTCTTGTTTATAAGTGTGGCGCGCAACACACCCATAACGAAGACTATATTGAGCACGGTTCGTAGACACACCCTAGGACAGAACTGCTCTGATACCACTTTTGTCACGACCCAACCGGAGGGCCGCGACGGGCACCCGGTGCTAACCCACCCGAGTACCTCTTATCATACTTTCACATTTACATCTAGGTGAGCCACATAGCTAAATCATACTTTCCATCCATTATTCATACTAATTCCATTGGGCAACAATTTATTTATATCATCATCGACAACTATGCCCACAACAATGTACATAAGCCGACGAGGCTAACAGAATGATATCCAAAATATAGGCCGACAAAGCTAAATACATCTAACCATATACACATGTCCACGAGCCTCTAAGGAGAGTATGTCATATCATATAGGCGGGACAAGACCCCGCCATGACAATAAATATGTACACAAAAGAATAAATACCAAAAGCTGTAACTCCGAATGAAATGGAGCTCCGCTATGTAGTCCCTGAGTAATAAAGCTATGGATCAAGCCGTCCGCCCGGCCACCGCGGGCATGACGCAACGTCCACAAACAAAAGGACATCAGTACGAAGAATGTACTGAGTATGTAAAGCATGATCAACATCATTATAGAAGCATAATAAGCAACATAAGAAATAGCATAAGATGGGAGGTAGTAGAGCCATCGTCAAAAACACTTACTTGCTTTTCATAGGGACTTTCCATTTCTAATGCGTGATCGTGTACATACATCCATAACCGTATCCGTATTCATATCCGTACTCGTTTACATTTCGTATCCATTTTCGTATTCACAGCATATTCGTATTTATATTCATATTCATATCATATACATAGCATACCCGACCATGAAGGTTCGGTGTTTCACATACCCGGCCATATAAGGCTCGTGAGTACACATACCTAGCCCTACTGGGGCTCGTGGTTATCCGTACCCAATCAGCGTGGCGCGTGCGCAATATATATATATATATATATATATATATATATATATATATATACATATATTTATTCTCCCCGGCCATATAAGCTCGGGGTTTCATAATAGCCATACATAGACACATATACATAAAAGCTCATAAGTATCTTTAGCATCATTACTATCGTCGTTCATTACATCTATCCCTAGAGGATTCTCATCATAGGAGGAATTTATTACAATCGTAACATATCGAGATTCATGAGCTTAGTACCTTTTGAAGATAGCATCATTTGGAGGACATCATAGGCTTATAGAAGATTAGATATTTGGCCAAAGAACCATGCCGTATGAAAGAAGGGTTAGCCTTACATACCTTTCCATTCAACTATTCTATCACTTTCACGCTCTCCTTCAATGCTCACGTTTCTACCTTCAGTAGAGTAATACTATCATTAGAAAATCGGTAGCTTAGCATACATGACTAAAGCTAGAGAAAATTGGACAGCATCTCCTTTATTTATATGACTTCCTCCATATGATATATCAACTCCTAAACATCAATAATAACATTCACAACATCATAACAATAGTCTTTATTCACCTACATTATCCTTGCTTCCCAATTCACTTCCAATCATCCATATCCATGCTCATAGCACACGATTACATTCATTCATATACAATGTCTATCCCATGTTCTTAACATCATTTATAACATAACCAGAGTCACAACACATCAAGAATCATGACTCAACCCAAGCTATTACTCAAAAATGACACTATTCCCACATTCGTGACCCATTTTCTATATTCTTCTACAATCCAAGTGTTTCAACTTTCCAATACCTTAAATAACATGGAAATAACATAAAACTTACCTTATATGGTGTAGGAATGACCCTTGGATGGAAACACTTCACTTGAGCAAAACCCTAGTCTCACCTTCGCTTGGATTCCTTGTCTTGGATGAACTTTAATGAGTTTCTTACACTTGATTCACTTGGTTTGATGAAGTTGATCACTAATATCTCTTGAATTATTATGGGAGAAGTGTGGAGAAGTATTCTAGAGAGTTCTAGAGAGAAGGGGAGTGAAGGTGAAATGAAATGAAATAACTTGGACCCCTTATTAATAATACTCACATCTGTCCCGCTCCAAATCTACGGACCAACATACGGTCCGTATAAATTTCAATGATCGTATGTCTGGCTGTAGATTTGGTCCGGAGGTGGCCATCTCACGATTATATACGGCCAAACATACAGCTAGTATAATTTATACGGCCAGTATGTTTGTCACGACCCAACCCCGTAGGCCGTGACTAGTGCCCGAGTTGGGCACTCAAACACACTCATCGAATCCGAATCACACACAGCTGGCTTATGCCGATACG
>NW_026717783.1:0-22956 GCF_029784015.1 Lycium ferocissimum
TGAGCATAATATGTGGGTATCTTTCCCTTTTGACCTGGGGAAACCTTGACTTTGTGTGAATGGTATCATGTTGCCATTGAGGATCGTTTGTGTGTTGTGCCAACTTGGTTTCTTGAAACCAATGGTCCCTTTAGCATATCCTTATTTCTTGATCTTTGGGATAGTCAAGCCATAGTGCTCCACTTGAGAGCTTATTTTGCTTGAAAATGGTTGATACTAGGCTATATCACAAATTTGTGCTTACTTGGCATGGTGGTAGGTTGGTCCACCCTAACACTAACCCTCATCCTTTGAGGACTTGGTTTTTGTTTGTCTCCTTTATGGTTTTGCAAGGTATAGATTCGAGGATGAATCCTTTTCAAGAAGGGGAGAATGATGCAAGCCGAGTTACCTCAAGGACACTTCAAGGACCGTCCCGTGGAGCCAAAGTTTGGATGATAGCATGGAGAGGACGGATGGGAGATAGAAGAGCATTAAAGTGGCCAAACGAGCAAGGAAGGCTCTGTTTGCAAGATGCCACATTCGCAAATTCAAGATTTCCATCTCCACAAGACTAGCCAAATACGGCCCTTGCCTCATTAATGACATTTATGTAATAATATAGTCTTCTATTATTTAGTTAATATAAATAGCTAGTCTTTTATTTTATTAGGGAGATTTTGATGAATGATATTTTGATACTCTTTGAGAGTTTGAGTGTTTGAGAGTTGTCTCTAGAGAGAGAAACTTGTAAGAGAGGCCATGGATGGCTCTTGTTAAATCTTGTGTTGTTGAGAGGTTAGTTGCGAGAGAATCTAATTCCCTTGAGGTCTTCCTAAGAGTTTGGTGCTTGTTAATGTTAATTAATTGAGGTCTTTAGGTTTAATATGCCTTTAGGTTGCTTTTAATTCCATTTTCTTGTGTCAATCTATCTATCCTTTAATTTTCTTGTTATTTTATTGCTTCGGCGTATCCGTTATTGCATCAAAATATGAATTCTATGTCAGAATACGAATCTATGAATACCCATATTGCCATAGTTTTACCCAAAACCCAAAAATAAACCTAAAATAGCCAAACTCAAGCCACATGGGCAAAACTGTAATTTTATTGAAAATTCAGTTACAGTGTAGTCAAAATAGTACTCTACGAGTCTAGATGAGTCCAACTATACCCATAATGCTATACTTTTAAAAAAATACCCAAAATAACCCTACAATGTGAATCCGGGTTCATGAGGGTAAAATGAGAAATTTAGTGCACAATTATGTTACCCATCATCTAATTAACCTTCAATCTTAATTTCATGGAATTCTATTCATCACAAGATACCCAAATTCATCTTTTCTATTTTTAGCCCTAGGGTTCTCAACCCATTAGTTCTTCACAATTAGTATGTAGGATGACTATGAGATGATGATAATTGACAATTAACTAAGGCCAAACCAATCGGGAGACACATATGGTTGACAAGATCTACACCTCAACTAAATCTTGTACCTATTGAGCACCCAGACTATATCGAATTTGTTCCAATTAGACACTTTTTTGATATTCAGCTAAACTTAAAAAGTGAGTGTAATACACTCGCGGGTGAAGTGGCATGATGACTAATTAATAAAGGATACGTGGCATTTCGGTACAAAATAAAAATTTTAAAATAAAAGTTTAAAGGACAGAAAAGAAAACCCTATTTTTCAGCCAAAAAAATAAATAAAAAAGACATTTTCTAAATCTCACCCCTCCTTTTCCGGTTGCTCGTCCAAGCCGCCCGTCGAGGCCTCAAGTTTCATGGCCCGGATAAGTTGACGGCGGCATCCAATACAGCCGCCTTCATAGTTGTCGCCGATGACGGCGAAGACCCAAGAAACGGGCTAAGCAGAGCTCTAAATATTGACCGGAAAAAATAAAGCTTTCCGCCATTGCTTCTCGATGCTTTCTTGAAGCCATTGCTGGGGTAGAAAACTTTCTGCAAAAATTAATGCATTTCTTTGCTTTGCTGAAATATAAAGTTGAAATTTTATGTTAATCCCGTTTCAGTTTATGTTAAGCAAATTTCGGTTTTATGCCTGAAACAAGAAGGCACAAAATTATCTTTTGTGAATTTGGAGTTTTGTCCAGTTCGAATTTCACTTCTTTCGATTTTATTTTGTATTCTCGTTTCGGGTTTCTAATGTTTTCTCGAGTGTTGCAGAATTTTGTTACATTTTAAGGCTTATTATCTCCATTGTTAAACTCAAATACGGAGTAGGTGGTGTTGGAAGGACAAAGGAGGAGGAAGAAGAGATAAAAAGTATATAAAATTGTAAAATAAAAGCCCTTCACGCACCTCTCGTGCGAAAATTACACAACTTACTAAGTCAGCGAAAAGTGTCTAAATGGTACACTTGGGTTCTACCTCAGGTGTCTAAATGAAACAAGGTTTAGTTGAGGTGTTCAAGTAAAAAATCTTGACGACCACATGAGGCTATCGATGGGTTTGGCCATTAACTAATGAATACTAGGTTAGAATCTTACCCCAAAGTGCTTGTGAATGATTTTCCATTGTTATCTCCCAACCCCTCAACTATTGAAGGTTTCATCAATTCTTGGATTCTAATCTTGCACCCACCATTAATGGAGCTTTAAAAATAATCATGGAACTTGGAGAAGAAAGGAAAAGGAAAAAATAAAGATGCGGACTAACCCTCCAAGATGCTTTCACCAAAGAATGGAATGAATTTCTCCTCTTTCTCTCTTGAAAACTGACTTTGGGATCTTGTGGGTAATGGTTCAGAGTTGGGGGTATAAAAATAGGACTTTCTGGCCCCGTTGGTCACTACAGCGGTCTCCAGGCCACTGCAGCGGCACCGCTATAGCGGCTTCTTGGTCACTATGGCGGACCTGCTGGAACAGTCCGCACTAAAAAGGGCATAACTCCCTCATCCGGAGGAGAAACGCGACAATTCTTTTTGCTATGGCTTCGTAATTTTGATACAGATCTAATAGTTCAAACCTCACTAAAAAAAAGGTCATTTGATCAATATGGAGCTATTTCTACCCACAGACCTATGACGAAAAAATCGAAAAGGAGCGCGACAAAACCCAAACCCATCTGAATCTCTTCGGAACCTCACCAAAACTTGTGGACAAATACAAAATCATCATATTAACATATTGGAACTCCCAAAACATTGACACGGGGTCATCCTAACCCGGCGTTGACCGTGGTCAACTCTAACTCGCTAACTTAACTAGCTTCTCCATCAATGACTTAATTTACACTTGAACCTTGCGGGAACCAACCCAATGACTTCATTAAGTCATAGATCATACTAATGGGACTCGGGAAAATGGTCAATAAGGTTAAATGGGTAGAAACACTATATCAACCAAATGGGTTGTTACAATAATAGAGCCTGTCCCAATACCAAAGGAAAATTACCACTTTGGCCTAGGGTATACTCTTAGCGAAGATGAGCTCACAAGAGCAATAAAGAGAGAGCACAGAACAAGGAACTTTTTTCGTCCAATTTCGGGTCCGTATCAGTTATGGGAGTCTCAAGTCACTATTCCAAGAAGAGGGATGCTGCGCAGTCATTGAAGAAAGCCAAGAGACACCCAGCATACGCAGTCTGAGTCCAGGAAAGCACATGAACAATTGGAGATCCACCCCCTCTTGGCTCCTCGATAGAGAGATGGATTTTCCTTAAAACCTTTTGCTAAAAGTGGCGACATCGGCTGAGGCCCGAATGATCGTCTTTTTCTAAATTAATTCATAATGTTCAAAAAATGAAAATGGTCTCACGTTGTTCCGAGCCAAGACCACAGTTATAGCCAGTTGTTTTGGAATTAATGAAAGGCCTCGATTTACATAAAACTACTATCTTTATCAAATAATAATAATAAAGGTTTTTCTAACTAACTACGCGTAACAAGTAATAATAAACCAAACTTTACTCTGACGTGTCGTGAAATGAGCGAGGAAAACGGACAGCAGGAATACGAGAAGTACAATGAATCAACGATGATACTAGAGGGACTGGTAGAAAAATTGGAGGAATTAGAAGTAAAGAAGAAGCCGAATATGGATGAAACTGAGGTGATCAACCTCGGAAACGAAGAGGATCTCAAGGAGACACGAATCGGTGCTCACTTAGAAGCTCCACAGAAAGAAGAGCTCGTAGCTCTATTAAAGGAATATGTGGATGTCTTCGCCTGGTCATACGCAGATATGCCAGGTTTGAGCACTGAAATTGTAGCTCACATATTGCCTATTAAGGAAGGTTTCACTCTGGTTAAGCAAAAGACCCAGACATTTAAGCCTAACACGAGTATCAGGATAAAGGACAAAGTGAAGAAACAAATTGAGTCCAGAATAGTGGAGGTGACGTCCTACCCCACTTGGGTGGCCAACATAGTGCGCGTACCCAAAAAGGACAGAAAGATTCAAATTTGTGTGGACTACCGAGATCTCAACTGGGCCAGTCCAAAAGACAACTTTTCACTTCCAAACATCCACATCCTGATAGACAACTGCGCTAAGCATGAGCTACAATCGTTCATGGATTGTTTCGCTGGGTACCACCAGATACTTATGAGCGAAGAAGATGCTGAAAAGACAGCCTCATCACCCTTTGGGGAGTCTACCACTACAGGGTAATGCCGTTCGGCCTCAAAAATGCCAGCGCCACGTACATGAGAGATATGACTACCCTGTTCCATCATATGATGCACTGAGAGATTGAGGTCTGCGTGGATGATGTCATCATAAAATCAAAGGAAAGTTCAAAGCATACTGTGCATTTGCATAAGTTCTTTGACAGACTTTGCAAATTCAATCTAAAGCTGAATCCTGCAAAGTGCGCATTTGGAGTGCCTGCAGGTAAATTGTTGGATTCATAGTCAGCCGTAGGGGCATTGAACTAGATCCTGCCAAGATTAAAGCGATTCAGGAGCTACCACCTCCCAAAACCAAGAAAGAAGTCATGAGCTTTTTGGGAAGGTTGAACTACATCGGACGATTCATAGCCCAGTCAACTGTGATTATAGAGCCAATCCTCAAGTTACTCAAGAAGGACGCTCCCACAAATTGGACAGAGGAGTGCCAAGAGGCATTCGACAAAATCAAGAGATACCTTTCCAATCCTCCTGTCTTGGTACCGCCTAGGCTAGGGAGCCACCTATTACTGTATCTGTCGGTATCAGAGAAAGCATTCGGGTGCATGCTCGCCCAGCATGATGAAGAAGGCAAAAAAGAACATGCCATCTACTAGTTGAGTAAGAAGTTCACCTCCTGCGAAGCGCGGTATACGCTCATAGAAAAGACCTGTGGTGCTTTGATCTGAATTGCCCAAAAACTAAGGCACTACCTATCGGTATTTACCACTCACCTCATCTCCCGAATGGATCCGCTAAGATACATTTTTCGGCAATCGATGCCCATAGGAAAATTGGCTAAATGGCAAATGTTGCTAAGCGAATTCGACATCGTGTACGTGGCACAAAAGGCAATCAAAGGACAAGCCCTAGCAGATTTGCTGGCAGAAAGTCCCGTAGATGATGAATTGGAACCATTACGGACTTTCTTCCCAGACGAGAAAGTGATGGCCATGGAAGAAGAGGTGGTGGAACCAATTCCCCGAGACTGTTCTTCGATGGAGCATCAATTACAAAGGATGATGCGATATCGAAAATAGGGCAACACTACTCGATGGCCGCAAAACTCAACTTTAGATGTACTAACAACATGGCGGAATACGAAGCATGTATCCTAGGCCTCATGATGGCGCTAAACATGAACATACATGAGTTGTTGGTAATCGGGGACTCCGATTTGCTCATCAATCAAGTGAAAGGAAATTGGAAAACCAAAAATGATAAGATACTCCTATATGTGAATCTGGCACAAAGATTGTGCGGAAGATTCAAAAGTGTTGACTTTAGGCATACTCCAAGGGTTTAGAACGAGTTCGTAGATGCATTGGCCACTATAGCGTCTATGATCCAACACCTTGAGAGCACCCACATTTATCCGTTAGAGATCACATTAAGAGAAGAGCAAGCTCACTGCGCCTATGTAGAGGCCCAGCAAGATGGCCAACCATGGTACGCCGACATTAAGGCCTACCTTGAAAAAGGGAAGTATCCCCTAGAGAGTTTGGCAAATCAAAAGAAGACCATCAGATGGTTTCTTCTTGGACAAGGAAATACTATACAAAAGGACCCCTGATCTCGGGTTGCTCAGATGCATGAACACCGAAGAGGCCACAAAATTGCTAAAAGAAGTGCATGTGGACCCCACATGAATGGATTCGTCCTTGCTAAGAAAATATTGAGGACATGATATTATTGGATGACCATGGAGCATGACTCCTGTAAATTCGTGCAAAAGTGCCATCAATGTCAGATACACGGGGATCTGATCAAGGTTCCACCCACAGAATTACATGCAATGAGCTCCCCCTGGCCTTTCGTGGCATGGGGAATGGATGTCATAGGACCCATTGAGCCTCCGGCTTTAAACAGACATCGCTTCAACTTAGTCGCCATAGACTACTTCACTAAATGGGTAGAGGCAACTTCCCACAAATTAGTGACCAAGAAAGTCGTGGCCGACTTTGTTAAGAACAATTTGATATGTCGTTTCGGTGTGCCAGAATCCATCATCACGGACAATGGTGCCAATCTGAACAACCATTTGATGAAGGACATCAGTGAACAATTCAAAATCACTCACAGGAACTCTACCGCCTATCGGCCACAGATGAATGGAGCCGTAGAGGCTGCCAACAAGAACATCAAAAGGATTTTGAGGAAGATGGTCGACAACTACAAGAATTGGCACGAGCAGCTGCCTTATGCTCTATTAGGATACAAAACAACAACCAGAACTTCCACTGGGGCAACCCCATACCTCCTCATTTACGGTACAGAAGCGGTCATACTCGCAGAAGTAGAGATCCCTTCACTCAGGATCATCCAAGAGGCAGAGTTGAAAGATGCAGAATGGGTTAGAAATCATTATGAACAACTGGCCATGATAGAGGAAAAGAGAATGGTGGCGGTGTGCCACAGACAGCTGTACATATAAAGGATGTCTAGAGCCTTCAATAAGCGGGTTAGAACCCGACTTTTCCAGATCGGACAACTCGTGCTCAAGCGGGTCTTCCCTCACCAAGAGGAATATAAAGGGAAATTCACGCCGAACTGGCAAGGACCATACATGGTCAGAAAAGTGCTCTGAGGAGGAGCCGTAGTCCTAGCCGAGATGGACGGACAAGAGTGGCCCAAGGCCATCAATGTAGACGCACTCAAGAGATACTATATTTAGGATTCTATTTGCTTGTAATCGCATTGATATTTCCTTATAATCATACCTTTTGCTTGTAATCGTACTAGAATAGGAGGAAACAAATCATTCTGTAATGAACTATGCAATGACCTGAATTCCCTACGATGGGATACGTAGGCAGTCCATACCGGACCCGATCGCTTTATTAGTAAAACCAAAACTCAATTAATTTATTCCGAACTACGTTCGACCTGAATTCCTGCTGCGACAGGATACGTAGGTACTCTCGAGCTAGGTCGTCGTTAAAAAAAAAAAGAAAAACCAAGAAACCCCTAGGAAACCTCAGAGACAATAAGGCGGGAAAAGTCAACAAGATCAAGCTTGCAAGGTTCAGTACAAGAACCAGACAGTGTCAACCCTACACTGGGGCAGAATTTTTGAAGAGACCTCAAAAATTCCTATCAGAAACAGTCAACGAAGAAAGGCACAAAGTAAAGCCATACACTGGGGTAGAATTTTTTAGGGGACCTAAAAAATTCCCGCTTAGCAAGACAACACAAAGGACACCCAAAGCAAGCCCTGAACCAGGGCAGAATTTTTGAGATCTCAAAAATTCTGCCAATATGAAAGTTAGCAACCATGTCTCCAAGAAGAACCGGAAGACCTCATTCGAAGAAAACACACGTCATGACACATTAAAACCAAACAAAAATTTACCTTTAAGAAAATAAAATAAATTTATATTTTTGAATTTTCAAAATATATATATATAGCATAATTGCGCCCCAAAGAGCATCTCTCGAAATACCGAGCCCAAGGGGGTCCGGAGGAGTATCAGGAGGAGACACCAGACGGGAAGACGACGACGTTAATAGGCTCTTTAGGAAACTCACAATTTTTCTGTGGATGCAGGTTCTTCCTTCTACAGGATAGCAGATATACCACCAACCAGCTTACTCATAACAAAGGCAAATGGCAAAGCCCAAACGGGGGAGAAAGACACAGAAGGGTCATAGCAGAGAAGGGGGTATTGAAGAGACATCTGACCGCGAGAGTCACAGAGCAAATGAGCATAAAGATAGATCTGACCAAGAAGGTCACATGGATGGGCATAAAGATACACGACAAAGATGCATCGACAAGCAGGGTCACAATGGCCATGGGTCATAAAGATACATGCTATGGATGAAAGAAAGATTATCCATAAGGGCCATAATTGTCATTTGCATGCCAAGAAGGTCATTCATTTATTTTGCACAAATGAACGAAAGACATATTATCCAGCCACAAGGGGCATAATTATCATTTATTTTGCCAAGAGGGTCATTCATTTATTTTGCCAAGAGGGCCATTCATACAAACAGCCAAGAGGGCCATTCATACAAACAAGCCAAGAGGGCCATTCATACAAACAGCCAAGAGGGACATTCATTCAAACAAGCCAAAAGGGCCATTCAAACAAACAAGCCAAGAGGGCCATTCATGCAAAAATCCAAGAGGGCCATTCATACAAACAACCAAGAGGGCCATTCATTCAAACAAGCCGAGAGGGCCATCTATCTAAATTTCCACAAGAATATCTGCATATTGTCAAGTTCAGGAGAGGAGCACACAAGCCACCAAAAAAGGAGTCGATTCTTGAATCGATCCCAGACAAATTTGCGGAGCAAACGTGGAACTTTTTCTTACGCGGCGGTCAAGATAGGATGCCCATGAGAGTCAAGCTCTCCGGCCAGGATTTGGAAGCCATCCAAGAGAGCCACAACTTGTCTTGTTTTTATTTTTTTCACTAAAAACCGCGACCGGTCGGATACACACCGGGAAGTCTGAAGGTACTCCCGCATAAGGGATATACTCTTCTCCAGCAAGTCGAACTACATGTGACCTGATTCCCAGGAACCAGGGATATGTAGGCAAACTCAAGCCCCGAGAGTCGGTCACATTCTAACAGTCTTCCAGAGAAACCTAATCACAATATTGGGATCCCCGGATAGTTTCTTCTAGATCACTTGAAGGTCTTTAGTTGAGTCGAACTACAAGCGGCTTGAATTCTCATATGACATGAGATATGTAGGAAACCCAGAGACCAGGGTCCGGCCACATATGTGAAAATTGCATGGAGACAAAGGGTAAAATGAGCCGGGTCAGTCAAAAATTAGGGTTAGTCAAATTTCAGAGAGGATGGCAAGGCCATCCCCGAACAGAGAGAGAGCTTGTTGACACCTAATTTTTGACCTCCCGTAATTTATTTCAATCAGAGAGAGAGATAATAAATAAATGAGTGAGCATTTTTAAAAGCCTTAAATGATTTTTATAAATTGAGATCAATATTTCTTCTCCTTAAATTAATAAAAAAAGATTTTCATGCATCATAAATTTATTTAGAAACTAATGAATATTTTCATGATATTTTGTTAAATTTAATTAAAAAGAAAGGAGAGATAGAGGAAGGGTTCTTATTTAATTATTTAAAATTATTTTGCAAATACTTCTTTCCTTTTTATTTTATCTTTGAAAATTTGAATAATTTAAGTAATTAAATATTAAACCTTTTAAACTTCTGATTTTTATATAATTTGCATGATTTGTCAAAATAGGCATAATTGCCCTTAAATGTTTTAATTAGGCTAATTAATTAATTAAGTGATAATTACTTCAAAATTGAGCCTTTTATATAAATATATTTTTTCGTTGGCCATAATTAATTTAATCAGCTCATAATTTTAAGAAATTAGAGTTGTTTTGCAAAAAATGGCTTGTTAACATTTTATTTGAAATAATAGGTTTAATTTAATTTCCAAAATTATTAAAAAGGCCATAATAGAAATAATTATGCTAGGATAATTAATTAAGGCCATTTTAAGCCCATTAACAATTTGACCGACTTTTTTTTTAAAATATATCTTTTTATTTTAATAAAATAATTACGGCCTAATTTTTTCTCGTAATTAATTTTTTTTCCAATTTAATATTCTTTCTAATTATTGATTTTTAGCTATTAAATACACCCAATGTATACACCAAGTATACACACACATATATATATATGAAATATATATGTATACACTTGGTGTATAAATGAGCTTATAAGGTCCCATTTAAATTAAATTAAAAATTTGGACCGAGTCCTTTATTTTTCATTTTTGAGACCCGGCCCAATCCCTTTTCTCTCTCGATCGAAACCCTAGATATGCCCCCCCCCCCCCCCCCGTGCATTTGCATGCTCTTTGTGGTGAAATATCAAAGATTCACTTGGTTCCACGACCTCTTTTGCCCAAATGTGGTAACAAATCCTTACTTTACTCTATTTTTCAGATTTTTAATCAAAATCGTCATTATCTTTGCTTTAAAAGTTTATTTTTTGCTTGCATTATTAATGTTGGTCTACGTTTGTTGGGTCAGATCGACCCAAAAAGGGTCAGACCTGACCTTGTGTTGGCTTGCCTTAAGATCTGGGTCGTCGATTTGTTGTCTATTGGGTTTGATTGTAAGAAAAAGAGCTTTTGTCCCACATCGTTGTTGTTTTGTTTTAGTTGAACTTTTGGGGTTCTATAAATAGAACCCCAACCCTCGTACAAGAATTGTTACACCCCGTAATTTTGTGTGTTGAGTCTCGAGCTACTTTTCAGGAGGCATATGAGATTATACGTGGTTATCTTTTGATCATGAGAGTTTAGGTTCATACAATAAGCTATAGAAGGATTGAAGGGCAAGTGAACCAAGGAAATTAAATTTGTTGAAACTTTAGGGAAAATGTGAAGGGCAATTTTTACCCTACTTGAGGAGAGGATATCTTTTGGTATACAAGGATTTTTGAGACAAAACAAAAGCTTAAAGTGAAGTTTACGAGGTTTAGTTTTCAACGCAATAAATCGCTCGTCGATACGGTATCGGAGCAAGGAGATATAGACGTTACAAGCTGGGCTGGCAGGCCAGGAAAATGCTCTGTGCAAATGCGCTAGGAGGTGGTGCGAGCGTGCAAAAGGGGTGACAAACAACCCAGCACGAACGCGCCACTACCCAACGCGAATGCGCTGAGCAAGTTTTAGGTCGGTGCAACCCGAGCCTCAGATATTATAAAAGGGGTTACCCCTTATTTTCTCATCCAAAACACCCTCTAAGCCACTCCAAACCTCTGGAAACTTCCACCAACTTCCACTCACCAAATTTTAATGCAAATTGAGTATAATCCCCGGATTCCGGTCCAGACAACATACAATTGTGATTATAAAATCGTATAGCGATGAGTTCTGGCTCAAATACAAAGTGGAAAGTGAAGATATTGAAATACTAGAGGGAGTAAGGTATGAATCTCTCCTTATTAATATTAGTTTCAATTTATTTACGGAGGTGGAACTGCTAAACAGTCTTATAATGAGTTGGTTTGTTGAGGAATTTGGAAAACATCATGTGAGACGTTTTGTGACATAAATTGGTGTTGGCAATGATGTTGTTGATGCTAGTATTGTTCTTGTTGTTGTTGGTTGTTGAATTATGATTTCGGGCTAGGCATATAAATAGGGGAGATGCTGCCCGAATTTTGGCAGATTCTAAATGGAATTAAATTAAAGATTTGAGATGGGCATATGATTTTGAGCCTAACGATATATGTAGATTTACGAGCTTAGAAGGATAATCTTTGAGTCGCTAAGGAGACCGAAATGTATGTTAAGGCTAGTCCCTTTCCTTCAAAAGGCATGATTCCTATGTTATGATTCCATATATGTTTCCATAACCTTCTTACTTCTAAAAGTTGAAAGTTCATGATTCTTAAAAGCTTCCTATGATACTAAAGATGAGATGCTATCCATAATGTCCTTATCCTCAAAAGTTAGAGATTTATGACTCCAAGAGTTTCTTATGATGCTAAAGGTGAGTATGCTTCATGAGGATAATGATGATGATGACTCTAGTTCTAGAAGTTCCAAAGCTATGATTTTAATGCTATTATGAGATTATCGAGTTTATTTCATGATTTTCTTGAATTGCTCATTGTTGTTGATCTCACCTCATGAATTGTTCCTTCGAGGTGAGATATAGCGATGACGATTACTTCATAAGATAAATCGAAGGTTTCCGACCTCACGTCACTCCGATAGAGATGTAGCTTTTACTTGGGCTCGCCTGCATGATTTATAATTATGTATGTTTTTTTTATATAACACCGTGCATACATGGCCGGGCAGTATAACACCGCGCAGCCCAATAGGCGGTCTGGCAAACACACCACTGCAGTAGGCAGCTTATGGCCAGGATGTGGGAGGCTCGGATGCGGGCTAATGATGATAACACCGTGCCTAAATGCCCGGGAAGCATAACACCGCACCTATATGGTCGGGCAGTTTACTTGTATATATTTATAAGGTTTTTTTTAAAAGGTTAAAGCTAGCATGCATGACATCCACCTTAAGAGGCAATCAGATGTGCAGGTTGTCTCTTTACTTCATGTTATGTTTCACGTTTCTTATTAGGATATTATTCATGTCTTACATACTCAGTACACTATTCGTACTGATGTCCTTTCTTGTGGAATGCACTCATGCCCGCGGGATCGGGTAGCCGACCGGACAATCCGGACAAAAGAGGGATCTCCCTCGGCGCGATCGGTGCACTCCATTTGTTTGGAGCTACAGCCCTTTTGGTATGCTATTTTGCTATGTAGATATGTGGGTATGGCAGGGCCTTGTCCTGTCTTTTCTACAGTATATATTCCATAGAGGTCTGTAGACAGTTGTATATAGTGGGAGCGTCATGTAGTTTTGTGGTCTCTTATTTTATGTACAGTACATGTAGTATCCATCTCAGACTGCGTTGCCAACCTTTGCATAGATGCCTATATATATATGTCCAGGTGGACTGTTTATGAGCTGTTGAGGTAGAGTTTATTGCATAAATTTTACAGCAGATGCTATCATTCGGATATAAGTTAGAAATGGGCCACCAGGTTATTCAGTATATGGCAAGTACGAGGTTAGGGGTGCTTGGTTAGCAGTGGTCGAGCACTCGTCACGGTCCATGGGTTTGGGTCGTGACAAGAACAAGTTGGCAAGGTGAAAAAAATAGCAAAAAAAAATATAGAGAAATTTTAGAGTAAAAAGAAGTTGAAAACTAAAATTTGTCGAGAAACTTCTTAGTAAAAGAATTTTAAAACCTAGACTGTGTTATACCCCGTATTTTGCGCGTTCGGATAGTTTGGGATAATTGTGAAAACCATAAGAGACAAGAGTTGCGGATTGAGAATTTGCGAAACGACTAAAATGTTGTAAGTTTATTGGGAAAAATAGACGGTACTTATGGGAATAAGATGAGGCTAAAAGAGGGCTTGGAATATTTATCGTCTAAATATAAATAGTACGGGATGGAGAGTTTGGAATGATTATGCGCACTAACTTTTGGCAGGAATAAATACAATACAATTTGGATATGTTGTTGCTATAATAACGCTATCAGCACTAACCCCTAATGAGAATTACTAGAATGGGGCTCGGATCAATGGTTGCAATAGTGATATTACCTGAGCACTAACCATCAGATTAGATTTTATACAAGATATCGAGAGTTCTTATTGCCCCGTGAGTGTGATAGAATTTCATACGGGGGTAATCTAAGTTATAGAAGATAGGGAGATGTGGATACGGTATGGTATGCTGAATGTATTCGGAAAGAACCATGTGAATTTGAAAACTTTGAATGGATACATAGGATAGGATATAAATAATTAATGATACGCGAACACCCAAAAAGGAGGGAAGCGAATAATGGAAACGCAAGCGTAAGATGGAAATCAACCAATATTACGGCGCGCTTAGTATGAGCGCTTGAATTTTTACAATACCTATGCGAAATTAGTTAGTGAAATCTGAAATCGACGACAAACGAATAGAAGTCAAGAGGGTAATACAAAGACAACGATATTGCTCTGGATTAAAGGCCAAGATGTTGGATATCGAATTATTTGTTAATAATAGCGTGATGTATAAGTGACAACGAAGAAAAATCCCTTACGGTAGGAAATAAGGAAAAATGTTAAAGGACTGAGTAGAGAAAAGAAAGGAATGCGACAAATAGAATCAGCGTATTATGGTACGAATGGGATACGTAAGATAGAATAAATCAGAAAGAGGAGAGACTATGATTGAGATTGAACATACTTTCTGCAAATTATGTAAGAATGGTCATGTAACTCACGAACATTTGCATAATGAGCAAACCAGTGAGTACATGATTGATAAGAGATGTAAGGATCCAATAATAACGTATGGTTATGATATGTTAAACACGACACGAAAATGCGAGATATGGTCTGAAGCGTATGTGTTACCAAAATGAAATTAGTACTAAAAGTAAGCAGAACTTGACCAGGATCAATTAAAGATTCCTCCCGATACTGATTGTGAGACAAAGGGAGAAGACAAGGAACAACCTAAAGGTTAGTAAGGCGATGCTAAGGCATTTCTTAGATTAACTTACGTACGTTTACATACTCTCGCAGAGATTACAATATAATCCGTGGCAGTGAAGATTAAGAGCAAAATCGCAAAAAAAAGGAAATGAAGAGTTTAAATCGAGAGACAACGGAGTGATATGAAGTAAATGCCAAAAATATGACGGATGAAATTAAGAAAATTATGAAATGGCTAACAGATTACTAAGACTATGTAAGATTATACCACAAAAAGGTAGTGAGGTTTCATAAGGACCCATATTTACTATGTCGAACAGAATACCTAGTATGTGGTTAACCCCGGAGATCTGTCCGAAAGAAATTAAGAATACAAGTAAGTCTTGTACCGCATTTTCTCTTAAGCTGACGGGCGAGCTAAGCGTGTTATTCAGACATTAGAAAATGAGTTACGAGCCTGTATCATTGATTTCAGAGGCAACGGGAGCAAACTTGTGGAGTTTACTAGTAATAATGATTACTAATCTAGCATTCAGAAAACATTGTAGGAGGCTTTGTATGGCAAGAACGTATGTTACCGATTGGCTGGTCTGATATGGACAAGACTAAGTTACTTGGTTTGAACATAATCCATCGGGCAGTCAATAATGTGAAACTCATTCGGGGACAGTCATTAGCGACTCAGAAAGCGGCGAAATCATATACAGGTGATCGTTGTCGACGCTTAGAACTCCGGATTGGTAATTGGACATTTTCGAAAATATCACCCATGAGAGGTGTTATGAGAAAAATATAGCCGAGATGTCTTAGATTTTATCGGATCATTCGTGAAGTAGCAAGGTTTTCTATGAATCGAGATTTACTATCTAATTGAGAAGCGATGCATCTAGTGTTCCGCATGTCTATGCGTCGTAAATACATTGTGACTTCATAATATTTCTCGTGGAGAACATTCAAGGAATAGAAGAGGCTGTCCTACGGGGAACGGCCAATGGCGGCCCTAGTTTGGCAGGAAAGAAAAACTGCGTGACAAGGATGTGGCTCCCATTAAGGTACTGTTTGGCAGAATAGTAGTAAGGAAAGGTGACTTAAGAAACTCGGGCGAGATGAAAAAGAAGTACCCCCGCTTGGTTCCTATACCTACGGATAATCAGAATCACTTATTTGATTGTGCTGAGTAGTGCACGAGTTGTGTGTGATAACCGTACAAAGAGAACTCCCCGAAATACTTGTAAGCCCCTATAAGGCTAGTTTAACATTCGAGGACGAATGTTCTAAAGGGGGGGAGGATGTTATACCCCGTATTTTGCGCGGTCGGATAGTTTGGGATAATTGTGTCAAGTTAAGGACAACGCAATGAATTGGTATTGTTTGGTTCATAAGTTGGTTATGAAAATTTTGGATGTGGGAATATTGGAAAAGGCTAAGGGCAAAATTGGAATTACAAAAATGATTTCATGAATTATCCAACAAATGGACTAAGTAATTGGGAAAAAAAAAAAAAAAAAAAAGAACAAGCAAAGCCCAAGTGAGAGGCCTTGGACCGGCCATAGAATGAAAAAAAGAAAGAAAATGGGCCAAGCCCATGAAGGGGCAAAGTTTACAAAATTAAATAAACAAGGGACCATTTGTCATTCTAGAGTTTTCAAGAGAAAAAGAAGAAAGAAAAGAAAGAAAGAAGGAGAATAACAACCATGGCCATTCGGCCATGGTCTTCAAATTTTGTCCCCAGATTTTGTCCCCAAAAATTATTTTCTTGTTGTATTCCTACTAATTCAAGGGTCCTCTACAACGTGGTATAATTGTTTCGGAAGATAAGTCGTTCGTTTCGTCGTTTTCGCATTTGGGACAAGTAAAGAAGTTGAAGGAAAAAGGTAAGATTCAATCCTTTTTTATATGTTATGAAGGATTCATTTGTGTTGTAGTATGTGGAAATGGATAGAATGCATGAAATTATGGAAGTTTGCATGGTATTTGTGTGTGTGCATATGTGGCCGTGTGTATGTGCTAGTGTATAAATGAAGTAGGTTGGATTTTATATTGTATTCTAGTATGGTTATTATGGAAATTGTATTGGAAATGAAAGTTGAATGAAAATGGGATGAAGTTGAAAATTGCATGTTGGCCGTGGCCTATATATGGGTGGAATGGTGATGGATTTATTTTGTGTAACATGTTAGTGTGTGGTTGTGATCATTATAATGTAAGTGAAGCATATATGGGGTAAGTTAGCATGAAAATGGAATGTAGAGAAATTATGTCATATTAATGCGATTTTATGATATTAAGATAATGAAGTGAGAAAGTGTAGATTGTTGTTATTGGAGATGAATTAGTAAGTAGAAAATGCGTTGGAATGCTTTCGTTGCATATATGAGAATTTTGGATTGAATATGGAAATTGATGGAATTGTTGAATATTGGATATATAGCTTGGAATGCTCTTAGTTTATGTTTGAATGATCTTAAATTAGTATGTGAATATGAACATATTGATATTGGTTTGTAAGTGTAAAGTTGGATTTGGAGTTGTTGCATTATTTGGAAAACTAAGACTATTTGCGCTAGAATGCGTTTCTAGTCGATTGTTGATATTGTTTATATTGTTGTTGGTATGGTTGTTGTTGTTTTGGCCGAGTTTGAATCTCGGGGTGCTGCCCAAATTTTTATAGACAAGTATTGGCTAAGATTGAAATTTTAAGCCTTATGAATAGCAAATTGGTAAATGTGACCATTTGTAGGTTTGGACGAAACGGATTTGGATTTTGGCAAGCGTAAAAGGCAAACAAGGTATGTAAAGCTCTCCCATTCTTTCTCTTGGCATGTCTTAGATGTACTAGGTTTGAATTTGGACCTCGGGGACAACTCTGCTCCTCGGAATCGACGTCCAACGCACTTTTTCATTCGGTAGAATTGAATTGAATATTGTGTGAAAAGTTATAAAAGTTGTCTAACATCGAACTTGTGCAAATGAAATCCGATTACCTTAAAATCCCCCTGGATGACGTTATGAAGTTTAACATACGTAATTCACATACGCCGCCTCATTTGGTGGGGGTGGGCTCACTTTGTCAACTTTTTCCTAATATCCTATTTAAACTACCTTTGAATGGAAACTAAGGAAAACTTTTAACTACCTTTCTAAGTTAAAGAATAGCGTTTATAATTATTTTATTGAGTCTTATGACCTACTTTGGGATTTGAAGCTTAATTTGAGAAAGACTATTTTGACACGAACCATTACGATATCCGAAAGACTTATGTTTTGATCATTGTCAAATGTTTGCTATAAGGTCTGCCATTTGAGTTATGCTATCGAGTCTCCGTATATGTCTTATATTTTGATAGACACAAATGACCCCTAAGGTTCTCTTTTGAAAAGAATCCTCCTTAAGTCGTTAAAAGGTATGTGCTATGCTTCGTCGGACCACTTTTTATGATATGTCATTTGATTATTTTGTCGATCTCTTGTATATGTTGTACATTTTATATTGCATTTAGTTTCTCACTACTCCACTCGTGGATGCCTCGATGCTTCCTTCACGAGAGCCGGAACGGGATATGTTATCAAGCGTCTTCCATTTGCATTGTTCGCCGTGCCTCGGTGTGAGGAGCAGGTATATATGTACATGGGTTGTGGGTATCTTTGTGCCATGTACACACTTTGATATGATATGATATGATATGATCATACGATATGCTATGATATGTGCACATTACGATTTGATATGATATTTGTGGCGCCGGTGTCGAGAGCGACCACTTTACGTTTGCGCAGTCCCGTAATGGGACCGGCTATAACATATTTTCTATTATGCATTCGTCTATGCTTTATGAGTAAGTATTTACGATACTACGGCCATTGCATTTATGTTGTATCCTCTGTTCGGTTATGATTAATTTTATCGTATTTTATGCTTTACATACTCGGTATATATTAAATGTGGCCCTTTGTTCTTCGGGGGGGAAATTGCGTTGCGTTTCACGCGCGGTACACCCAGATGATACGACGGACATGTAGGAGATGTTCCGGCGGCGTTGGCAAGCTCCATTTGCTCCCAGAATTTGCCGTGTCGATTATGCATGTTATATGTTCGATTGTTGTTAGAGACTTTGCGGACGAGTCGTGGGTTCGAATGTCGTCAGTTTTGTATCAACTCCGTAGATATGTTGTTACGTATTATGTAATAAATTCCATGTATTTTAGATTAGTTTGATTTGAAAATTACGAAAAAAAGAGTATGTCCAGGACCGTTGTAATTGTCATTTGTGTTTGATTAAGAGTCTTGGGGTTATGTCTGTAATAAGAGTCCGCGGGTTCGCTCGTCTCCGAGCACGGGGTCGGGTGCCCATCACACCCTAGTAAAATCAGGGTGTGACAGACTGAATAGTTGGGGTTTGTTAGTTAAAATATTTGGTCCTTACTTCATTTATTTTTTCGTGTGTGTATGGCTGGGTTGCTGAGGTTTAGAAGCACAGAGGCTCCCAAATCCATTCGTTTCTTGGCTGCACACATAAAAGGTAAGCCTTAATTCATTTCATTTCATTTTGTTATTTAGTATTCTACCTAGTTTAAGTATGTTTGTAAGTTAGCTATGTTTATATGTCTGATGGTGCTTATTTGCTAAGTGTGCCTTATTTGGTTCTATGCTTAACATGTGCTTTATTTAATACAAGCACAATAGGAGTTAGTGTAAATGCTATTGTGAAGTTCATTTAAGAAGTAGGCTATTTGAACCACCTAATGGTTTTTGTTTGTTCATGTGATCTTAAGATTCTATGTTTACCATGAAGAAGTGTGTGTGAAGTGCTTTTGAAAGTCCCTTTCCCTTTCCTATCTTTCTTGAATGTTTTGTTAGTTCATTGATTATGATCCTAAGTAGAGTCAACATAGGAAGTTCAACTTATTTTAAAAGAAAAGAGTTGAGATAGTCTATGTGTTGGTATAGATGAATGTGGGTGATTTCTTTGGTAGTATGTGCTTGTGATTACAATTAAGTCCCATACATTGTTAATCAGTCATGAACTGCCCCTACTTTGAAGTGAAGTCTTTTTGTCAAAAGTGTTAACTATGGATGTTTAAACTTACAAGTTGGTTTGGACACAACTCTTGATGTGTTTTCTCTCTTTTGAAAAATAAACAAGTAAATGAACACTTAGGTAGAATTTAACCCTGTTTGCTGAACCTCTGAACATATAATAGTAGGTTACCTTATTTCTTGTTTCCTTTCCTATTAAATGATCTTGCTCACTTAGAATAGAGTAAGACAAGATAAGTCAATGGTTTGTTTGCTTGTCAATTAATACTAAGATAAGTCAATGGTTTGTTTGCTTGTCAATTAATACTAAAACAAATGAGCATCAGGTTCACGTTTTAAACGTGTAGATTGGTAGGTTGTTCATGGCAGTGTCACGACCCAAGCCGCGGGTCGTGCGGGCACCTACCATATTACTAACCTAGTAGGCGAACCCTTACCAATAACCCAACCCTTAAAACATACGACAACCATCTTTAAAATCTATAGAATTTAAAGTAGATACTTCTTATAAACTCGCTTCAAATACAAAAAAAATACGAAAGAATTCCCCGGGATCTAGTCTAGACAGGTACAAGAGCTCCTACAATACAAGAAGACAAAATAAATAACATAGCCTCCGTCGGAAGTGAGATAGGCGAAGGTATGGGAGAATATCGATATATCCGCGGCGAAACTTCAGCTAAGACACACCCACATCTACACCACAAGGCGTAGCAAAAAGAGTAATGTCGTGCCACACGTCACTGGTAAACATCATGGTCGACTAAGATTAGTTCACGCAACACAATATAAAGTCAATAAGACAAACGGTTAAGTCAATGAACCTCAAAATTCTAAATAAGGATTACTACACATTAACTCACGTACCACTTGTTACCATCAAAACACTTAACTTTATTTCCAAAATATAAGGTATTTTACTAAATCATAACCATTTTTTCTACCTTCATTCAACTAGTAACTCTCCTTTCCCCCTCACGATTATCTCTTTTATCTTTTACACCCTTATTGTTAAAAAAGTTCACCTACTCACAATACTACTTATATAATACAATGTATCCGGGAAAAATAAATCACTATACGACAACCAACCGCAACACTTACCGCAGCAACCCTCCCCCTCCCCTTTCCATTAGCCACGGACTCTTAATAACCCACGGCCAATTAATGAGCAATGCTAATGACGATGGTACATACGTATAACATAAAATCATGAGATGTAGTGAAATGCAAATGCGATGCGGGGGCCCAGGCTCACTATTTGTACATACATGCTATTTGATGTCTTTGCTCAGTAGCCATGACTTGTAGGGGACCCATGATGTCCATGTACCACTCGTTCCCGAATACTCCTCGGACCCGAGCATAAACCTCCGCCCCAGAACGAACCTCGATCGCAGATCCAAATCATATACATATATGTAATTCATGTACTCAGCTCAACGTCCACAAGGCTAGATAACACAATGCCCATACTCAGCCTTGCCCGTTACCTGTATCTTTGTATAAACCATGCAGTGCAATGCATGGAACTACATGACAAATCAATCCGTAATTCCGGCCCCTTGATGAGCGTAAAAGTCAAACTCAATATAATTCTTTTAATACGACCTCTCGTTTCGAAACACACCATATGAATGATCAACGACAAAATAGGACATACGGACGAAATTCATCCCTTTCTAGGGTTGCATAAAAAGTAAACACGGTATCTCCCTAGCGACAACATCACTTCCTATTAAACTAAATCATTATTATTATAGCCCAAATTATACCATATTTTAGTCATATTAACAAGTCCGTCCATCTAAACTCCGTGTCCGAAGAACTAAGCATGCATTCTCCCGTCAGCTCTAAATGTATATACGATTCGCTAATCAAAGTCTAACTAAAGTAAACGATAACCTACCTCTTTGACGAACGGATATTTGATTCTCGAATTTCTGGAAATGCTTGGCAACTTTATCCGATTCCATGAGCGATAATGTTCGTAGGGAAAGGGTGGAAAGAAATTAGAAAGGTTTTCTTTTTCTTGGGGTCCGTGGTTTTTCTTTCATGAGGAATACAGGAGCGGCCCTTGAGAGTCTTTTGTTGAAAAGGGAGAAAAATAGACTTCGTCTGAGAAAGTCGAACATTCCGCGTGGACGTGCCGGCGGTCGCTAAGCCGCTATAACGGTGCCGCCCATGGCGGTCCATTTCACCGTATAAGCGGTCCACTTACCGCCCATGCTTGTTAAACTTTTATTTTCGCACGAAATTTCAAATCCATTCAGAAATTGATTTTTTCACACACTTAACTCTTAAAACGCGTAAAATGGAGCTTATTATTTACAATCCTTGACCTAGATTGGGCATGGTTTAGTGAAATATTAAATAACGACCGGATGGGTCGTTACACCAGATACCAATTAAACTACCGTTCATCCCCGAATAGGTGGGGTGAGGTAGGGGTCACTTTCCTTGGTCATACCCTATGAGGACAGGGTTTCGAGCCATTGCTATGGGGAAAGAATAAATGACAAACAAAACAAATGAAACGAAAATGTTTCATTGCCACCGCTATAGCGGCCAGAGGACCGCTATAGTGGTTCCACTATAGCTGTCCAAGCGCCGCCCGCAGCGATCATCAGGGAGAATAAAAAAAAAGGGGTGAACTGACACTTCCCTCATACCCCCATTGCAGAAACTCTCCACTTCCCAAGAATTCTTCCCCCCTTATTCACTTCTCAACCCCTCATCTCCTCCCTCCCTTATAACCACCCTACCCCCTTACTATTTACCAAAAGTCTTTACAAAATGCGAGAAAGCAAAGGTTTCTATGTCAAAAATTTCATTTTCTCTGCGGACTTGCGGATCTCCCCTCATTTCAAGGTATATGCTCTCCTTTACTAACCTATAACTTGTATATGGCTATTTATTTCGAAAAATCCTTGCTTAACTTGCTAGATTAGAAAAAAATTCAGTTTTCTAGACAAAAAGGGGTTTTTGGTCCTTTGGGGAGGGTAGTTCCTTAGATTATGGAGGGTTAATTCATGTGCAGAATGTCTTAGCAACACTTAAATGCGAATGTCTGCTAAATATGGGGTAGTTTTTGTATTTATGGTAGTTGAAATAGAGTAGAACAAGTTATAAAACTCATGCATGCTATGTAGCGGGCATTGGGAATTCTAAGTTTAACCTCCCAAATCTCAAAAAAAAAGGGGGTGTCCCGAAATCGGTTTAATTCGGAAAAGTCGGGGGAAAAAAATTAAAAACTTAATGGTG